>NC_037534.1:240350-295658 GCF_001531365.2 Cynara cardunculus var. scolymus | reverse complement strand
TATTTAAATTACAAAAATGAAATCTTTTAACGATTAATGCGGTTGAAAATATTTTTAAAAAAATAGAATTTGAAAAAAAAAAGTTTCAACAATTGTATGTTGAAAACATTTTAATGTAAAATAAGAATGAGAAAATAAAAGATGAATATGAAAGATAGTTTTTCATTAAACTTGGTTTCTCAAGATTCCATGAGGAATAGTTGCTGTCAACCAAACTCTAAAACAATTGCTAAAAACATATTGTTGGTTCTATTGGGAAAAAAAACTTAAGAAAAATGTAGAAGACATTAGTTAAAAAAAACCTCTAAAATCCTAACAAAATTAAGAAGAATTGCATACTCGGATTAATCGTCTCGAATCGTCTCGAAATAAACCTGAAAAAAAATGTAACCACTAAAAAGGGCATATTGAAGTTTGGTGATGCTACATGAAAAATTGTAACAAAAAAACTTCAAAAATCTCAATAAAAGTCAAAAGGAATGCATACACATATTAGTTTTCTCAAAGTATACTTGAAAAAAGATAACCATTACAAAAATATGTTGAAATTTGTTGAGGCTACATCATGGTTTGTAATACTTTCAAGATTCTATCATCAGACGATTATTTGAACCATTGTTGCCATGAAAACTCTAAAAAGTGTTGTCAAGAACAAACTCTCCGTTTCATTGAGAAAACTTAGGAAAATCATAAAAGAGAAAAGTAAAAAAAACAAAATTCTAAAATCCCAACAAAAATAAAAAGAAACGCATACCTGAATTAGTCTTCTCGAAATAAACTTGAAAATAGATTTGTTGAAAAATAACAATTTATAAAATGAAAAACAAATCAAGTGATGGAGATGGAGAAAAATGAAATGAGAAACAAATCAAGTGATGGAGATGGAGAAAAATGAAATGAAAAACAAATCAAGTGATGGAGATGGAGAAAAAGAGATTGAATGATGAACAATTTATGAAGAAGAATTAGGGAAAATGAAAAGATTGTGTTAAATGCAAACATAAATGAATAATCAATGTTTATAGAAATTAGAATGTGAAATTAAAAAAAAATTAAAAAAGGATGAATGAAAAAAAAAAGATAAATAAGTTTCCAACCTTTAGGAGAAGTCAAGTCATCAACCTTGGTTTCTCCTTTAATATAGATATATAGATATAGATTGTATATACATTTTTCTAGTATATCTACATATTTTGGTGTATATATATTCCCCCTTGGGGCTTACGCCTCGAGGATCGATTCCGCCTTTTAGAACCTTGCTTCAGCAATAGGATGCAGAGCCATACAGAGCATGAACACTTCCTATTGGTCATGAGACCAACATCCTCCAGCCATCAGAATCAGGTCTAGTGTATGGGAGTAGGGTGAGGTCCAGCTACAGTAGCTAATTAGTCAGTTCCAGATTGGTCATTAATCACAGGCCTTAAGCCTGTTAGACCATGAAGGATATGCTCTGCTGCTAGGTAGAGCACATCGTAACTGACTAAAATATATTCGTAAAATTCATAAGCAATCCACAGATATCTGCATTTATTTATTAGCAAAACTTGTTAATCCCTCTGTTCTAACTTCTAAACAGAAAAACCATACTCTCCTGTTTGGACGACTTGCACATTCCTATCTTTCGACAAAAAGTACCACAAGTTTTCCTTTACCCTTAATCAAGGTTTTAAATGGTGTGGCGGTGAGGTCAAGGCCTTAAGCCTTAGGAGCCATGGCGAGGCCAGAACGTTGTTCATGCCTTCATGGTGTGACTTATGGCGGAAAATCTGTATAGCATATATATAATTATATATATACACACATGTTTTCTACTATTATTCAATGAGCCAATGATCATGGACGACTTAAATTAGAAAAAACAGGAAGAAGGTAAAAGAAAAATCACAAAATGCGTTACAAAAACCGTGCATTGGGTTATGATGTGCCACAGGAATCACATGTCCAAGATGAGCCATGAGCCACGGCACCCCATGGCACTGCCCTTAATTGAACAATGATCAAATCACTTACTTACAGATGTTATCCAATTATAATAACGGTTAATATGATTAATAGGAGAAAATCCTTACACTTATAGTTTTATAAATGTATCTAGTTCTTCAACGAAGGAGAGAGTATAAATAAACCTTTTAACTCGTTACGTTAGGAGAAACACATATGAATAGATGAATCTATGAAAGATGGTATGTAATCGGATATACCTTGCATGGAATCGGACACGAATTCCTGTATGAACTCTCAACACCATTTTCATTGCTTTTTCCCAGATCAACCTTCACACGAACACCGCATAATCAAAGAAAAGACACAACAATTTGCAAAAAAAAACAAATTCCTTTCAACAGAGACATCAATAAAGGGAGGCAAAGTGGATACCGAATTTTCCGACAAAACAGGGTGATTGAAAATGCACGTCGTGCCGAACTTGCAAGTCCCAGTTCGAAGGAAAAAAGAGCAATCTTTGGCGTTAGGTCGAATCGGGTGCAAAAGGTTACTGTTTCTAAAACCATCATCATCACCATCCAACAGAACAACCTTGGATTCATCTGAATAAGTATCGCTCTGGTTCGATTTGAGCACTGTATCCACCTCTGGTATTTGAGAAAAGAGACATTTCAAATCCAAAAAGAACTTCTTCTTGATGCCGTCGTCTCCGGAAGTTGCCATCAAGAGAAACCCTAATCGATTGCAGAATGAGCGAATCGAGTATCGAGGGTTACAACTTACAAGGGTGAAGAAGAAAGAAAGAGGGACCGATTGGGCGGGGGGGATATAAAAAGTCAAACCTTTTTGATTTTATTTGACTGGGGAAGAAAGGACAAAGACTAACATTAATTAAATATTTTGAGTATGTTATAAAATTAGTCCATGATTTTTGTGGAAACTCTGATTTTAGTCCCTGGATTTTTAAAATTACAAGAATTGTTTTTGTCCCTAGCCATAACGGCCACTATGATCATCCGTTAAAAGTTCACACGTGATTTATAAATTAATTCTCTTTGTTTTCTTATAAATTAATAAAATTACTCCTTTCCTGTTAGTTTTTTTGTATAAGTTTTAATGAGTAAAGCATCTAGAAAACAAAGTAGAAAAACTACCATCAAACACTAGAATATCCCTGTCCATTTCAGATTTACGGTCATCAACAATTTCAGTTTAAGCGTCAGTTATGGTTCGAAGATTTACTGAGAAACATGAGGCTAGTGAGTTTTTTAACGCATGTTTCTTCTGTCGACAATGATTCAAAAAATGTGATCCATGAAGTTGAGGATAGAAATATTAAAGTGAAGGAAAAGGATTATTCAATTTTGAAATTGGTTATTTGGTGAGGAAATGATGGTGCGGGTTTTCAGGATAGCTTATGCATACCGACTAATTCCCCAGACGACCACAAACACTCTAGAATCATCGCATATGATATGAATCTCTATGGTATAGCTTGGATTTTGTATGAAAAGGGAAGAAGATGAATCCTTCTAAATGAAGGTGCATATGCGGTTTTAATCTTTTGAGTTTTGCAAATGAAGAAATATGAAGATGAGTGGCAGTGAGGGGTCGATGATTGAGGTTTTTTTAGAATGCAATGGCTTTTACGCTTTGCTTTATCAATTCATACATCATGTCTTACAGAAAAACATAGAAAATAACTGAAATGCCTCTTACATTACAGTCCTCGTAATTTCCAGTAATGAAATGCAAATCACAATGACAATCCTCGTAATTTCCAAAAGTTCTGGATGAAAATCAGAGCTTCCACAAACCACAAAAACGATCTATGTAATTTGCTAAGATATTTTTAATAAAAATAATTATTTTAATATAGAAAAAATTTTAATTCAAAACTTTTATGGAAATAACATTAATATCAATACATTTAATGAAAAATATTACGATTTTAATTATAACCATAAAGCAGGCCTTTTTCTTCTTCCCTTTTTACAAAATGTAGGTCTTGGATCATAACCACCATCTTCTATTTTCCACCAGCATTTGATAACCTATGTAAAATAAAATGCCATGTCATAATCATGTCATTTTATGTGCTGTCAATATAGCATACCAAGAAGACACTGATGGTTCTAAATGGCGTGAACTGTGACGTGATTGTAAGGTCAAGCCTTAAAAGCCACGACGAAGTCATAATGTTTTTCAAGACCGACCTAGTAAATCACACACTACTATACGTATACATGTACAATAAATGATGGTTTAAATAAGAAGGCTAAGCAGTAACCAATGGGAATGAAAATAAAGGAAATTGTTTGGTTTTATATAATATAACAAGTCCATTCCCCATAAGCCCATATTTTCTTTCCAAGTTAAACCGGAGACAATCATTCCCTTTTTCATTTCGCAGCCGGAACCAAACAGCCCCTAAATATAGTAAGAAGTTAAGAAGAAAAGGTCTATATATATGAATCATTGAAAAAAAAAATCCTAATTGAAGATGCATATCAACACATGTGAACCGACGTTACAAATTTACTCATATGGGTTCACATATACATCTTTTTCAAATGGATTTTTTTCAATGATTCGCGTATGAACAATTCTTTCTTACTTTCTCACGATCTTTAGCTTTTTATTTGAATCCGATATGTACAATATATATATACATACATGTATGTGTATTATTAGTCAATAATATTGATCAGTCAATTTTTAATAAAGAATAAGCCTTGGTGGTGGCGCGCCTTAAAAAACACTATGAGGGTTAACCGGATGTGGGAGATATGCTTTGACGCCACTGAGCACCTTTTAGAACATTGCTAATTGATTAGATTGTGATGTTATGTAATGTGATCTAATCCAAACCTGGCCCGTTAACATGCCTAAACCAAACCAAAGGGGCCCAATAAATCTAACTCAAAAGTTGGCTTTGGAAGTATAAGATGTAGGCTCTATCCCAAAGAAACAGTAGAGCGACTGTTAAGGAGAAAACAGTGTTTGATCAAACATGTCAAGTTCTTGACAACAATCTTTCCTGCTGGTTTAGACAAAATATTGTATAAAGCGTGTGGAAAAATCACCTTATTTTTTGGCAGGAGGGTCGCGGCTAAGACCATGTTTCCTCAACATGTTGATGTAGCTTCTCATGAGGGTGAATTTGTTGCTTCCTAGATGATAGAAATAGTCCCATGTATAGATCCCAGTTTTATGCAAGTCGTCAAAAAGTAACCTAAAATGGCAAATCAGAAAAGAAATTACTCCATTAGAATCAGTAGAAGGAAGTGACGTTTTCAGCAAACAATCATTGTACCGCTAGTAAGTACCTTACCCCGTAGTTGCCTACGGGTTCTGCAGACATGATCCCTACATGACGGCGTCCATAAATCACCTGGTTTGGTTTCACACTGGTATCAGAACATGGTTCAGGTAGATTCCAGATCAACACTGCATTTGGTACTAGGAATGGACTGAAGAGAGTGAGGTAGGCAGATGAAAGATTTATGGAAGGTTTTAATTTGACATGAGTATTTTAGTAATTCACCTATCTTGTCTCATCTCACCCAATGTGTCGTGTCTCAGTCTAATTGTTATGTCAAACGTGGGAAACAAGTTTTTCTTCTTCTATTTCTCATCCAAATCAACAATTTTGGTCCATTTAGGCTAGATGAATCACACTGGTATCAGAACATGGTTCAGGTAGATTCCAAATCAACACTGCATTTGGTACTAGGAATGGACTGAAGAGGGTGTAGGCAGATGAAAGAATCATGGAAGGTTTTAATTTGACAGGAGTATTTTAGTAATTCACCCATCTTGTCTCATCTCACCCAATGAGTCGTGTCTCAGTCTAATTGTTATGTCAAACGTGGGAAACAAGTTTTTCTTCTTCTATGTCTCATCCAAATCAACAATGTTGTCCATTAGGCTAGATGAAGGTGAGGTAGGCCGGTGAAAGAATTGTGGACGGTTTTAATTTGACATGGTAGTTTAGTAATTTACCTATCTTGTCTCATCGCAAGACTAGAAAGTCGGCACATCATGAACAATGCTAAGCTAGAAAACTATCAAAATCAGAAGTACCTTTTCACCACCAATTGATCTGATCTTACTATCAACAGAAGGGCTGAACACCCTTAAAAATTCAGCAGGCAAGTTGTACCTACTTCCGTCTGTAAATTCGGCAACAACCTAACTCGAACATCACAAATAATTTTCAAATGAATAAAACATCTTGACTATGTATTGAAACCATATAAATATTTTAAGTATTCTTCAAAAACCTGAAAACATAAATCAAAGAGAACACAATTACATTCTTTGGAGCCTGAAGAGCAAATTTGATCAATCGAGGACAGTCTCCGGCCGCCAAGCTTATGCATCGTTTCGCTCTCCATACCGCAGACATTTTAAGGGGGCGTGCCTATGAAGTGGGTGCAGAGCCAGGATTCTCGATGAGGATGGTCCTCTTGAAAACCTATGTTGAAACATGTCTCATCTAACGGAAATTTAATGATATTTACAATATAAAAAAACCCTGCAATAGATCTTTAGTTTGAAAGTGTTTCAACATATCACTTGTTAAAGGTAGACGGCTAGATCATTGGCAGAGGAGGTAAATCAGAGAATGCATCCCCTTGGCAGAGGAGCGTTGCCCAGGCTCGAACCCTGGGACCTAAATCATATGGATTACACCCACACAGCCACACCTCTACCGCTGGGACAGATCATTGGGGACTAACATGGGTGCTCAAAATCAAATGACCATTGGAAGATGAAAATCATGAGGAGAACAGAATACAAATGATGAAAATCAACTCATTTGATTCCAATTTCATCTCAAGTTGTTGAATGTGTATCATGACTGACATGAAATGGAAGGATTAGAGCCAAAGGAAACAGTGAAGCTTGAACATCACAAATGATGGATTTTAATCATATTATCTTAATACCTGTTAACATATCAATTCTTCACCAACTCATAAAAGACCATTATGAAGCAGAGAAATATATCTTCCGGATTAAACACTGAATTGAAAAAATAATGTTTAGGAGTTCTATTTGATACAAGATCTCATACACAACCTCCATAAAGGTATACCTTATATCCTACAATGAAAAGATGCGTAAACTCTAAATTAGAGATATACAAGTGATATATGACCGATTTCTTACAGATCAATTGAAGCGGAGGCGGCCGCTGAAGCTGAGGGCCTGACCAACTGACCGATGAAGTAGTAATTCGCGTGAGGCGGCGGGGATTGAGGGCGTGACCGAGTGACCGGAGTTAGGCAGCAGAGCAGGGGCGGGGGCGGGGGCGGTGGCGGTGGCGGTGGCGTGCGGACTTCTGGACTGAGTCCGCGATTTCGTTTTCTTCGTGAGAGTAGAGTGCGCCAGTACAAACTTGAGGAAGTTACATTGATTTTGGAAGAAATTACATTTTGGTCCCTATAGTTTGTTAGAAATTACAAATATAAGCAAACATGCAAATTCTTACGGGTTTGGTCCCTCGACAAACTTGAGGGTGGGTAATGGGTTTAAGCTCGCCCCGAAACAAGGTTGGGTTGGCTCTACGTCTACGGGTGGTCAGACAAACAATCAAACTGTTTAAACCGATTAGTCCAAGTTATATTGGAAAGTTTTTGGCAATTTGAAGGGTATGGTAATCTAGTCTAGTCTAGTCTTAAAAGTAGTTAAATCGTTCGGTTCAGTCCGGTCTACGGTTTGGACCTTTTCTTGAACGATTTAGACCAAATTGACTGTCAAAATACACGTGTATTAACTATATTAGGTTCCGTGTTGTAGGGTTAGCAACATACAGCTTATTCGATCAGTTAAACATGATTAACTTAACGATACAAAAAGTGGTGATTATTAAGGAGGAGCCAAAAAAATTACAAATATGCCTCTTTAATGAAACAACCCTACTAAATAATAATTTATCAATTTATACAGACAGATTAGACAAAAACTTACTGAAAAAACAACCACTACCACAATTATCAATTAGTTTTCTTGAATAAATGACCTAATACAACATATATATAAATTGGACAAAAAGAAAATGATTTTTACATCTACTTGTTCCCCAAAACGAGAAATGTGTCCTCTTGTTGCTTGAAACAGTCCCACAACAACAACGAATCTACACCATCAACCCACTCTTGTAACGAATAATCTCCTTCGATGGAAAAATTAGGGTTGATTGAAACGGAATCCTCATAAGAAAGCGAATAGGTATCGCTTTTCGAAATCGACGTTGACTTTTCTTGGTTCGTGTTCGTCCATGAATCCATGTCGAAGTTCCCCCACATCATGGTGTGATGATTTTGGGAGTTTGTGTCGTTTTCGAATCGGTGTTCATTTGTCTTTTTGATATCCACTTGGGTATTTCCGTTGGTCATTGTTGCCTCATAAATGATGTTATATTGATCATTCTCGGTTGCCGAATCTTGTTTTTTCTCTTCGTCGATATGTTTGTGAGTTTTCGGGTCTACCCCGAGAAGCTTAAGTTTTTTCTTGATTCGAGTATTCCAGTGATTCTTGATTTCGTTATCGGTACGCCCAGGGAAATGTGAAGCTATCTTAGACCACCTAAAATACATTAAAAGTATTAAAATATCTCATATATGTGTTAGTTTAATACTTTAATATATGATTATACATACATACATACACGCATATATATATATACACACACACAGAGTGATTCATACGAGAATAGTAGTAACCAAATAAGATAATATAAAAACGCGGTCGTATCATATGTGATTTTACACTAAAATCACGTGTAAAATCCATTAGTGTTAAATCATATATGATTTTACACGCGATATAACTGGTTTCACGATATTTTATTTAGAAACTGTTATTGTTTGACACCTCTCTACATACCTATTACCAAGACGAGCGTGAAGTTCAATTATCTGATCCTCTTCGGCTTCTGATAGTGTCCCTCTTTTCAGATCCGGCCTTAAATAATTAATCCATCTTAATCTACAACTCTTACCGCATCTTAGCAAACCTTCATGAAAACACACAATTCGAAATGTTAGCATCCAAAATCCATGCGGCAAGACCGCTCTTAACCACGCTACTTTATTTTCCTTTTTTACATAGAAACGTTAACGGTTTATCTTCAACTCTGTACGAGAAAAGATGATATTTTTTCATCGAAAAACAAAGTATACATGACAAAGAAAATTAACGATATGACAGAAGAAAATACCTGCAAGCTTAGGAACCATTCGCCAACATTGTATGCCGTTGTTGACGATGAAACTCATGAGCTTTCGATCTTCTTCCATCGTCCACGGACCTCTCTTTAATCCAGCTCGATCACAACACGGTTGTCTCCCCATTTTTCCCACAATCGATGGATCAATTTCCCAGAAACCAACTTATTTATGTTAAAATTCTTGATGCTGTTCTTGTCGATCGAATTGATTGAACCCACAAACACCAAAGGAACCCTTTATATATATATATATATATATATATATATATATGCGCGAATTGAAGCAAAGATTCCTTCCAACAGATAATTTGTGAATATTAAAAACCCAGTTTGTTTGAAAAGGGGTTTTGATGATGATTAATGATCAATAAACCCCTAGAAATGGTCACCCACTCTTTACTTGTTTAATATTCGACGTGGGTTTTTTGTGTTGACAAATTACGACACCCTTTTTGCATTCCATTAAATATTTTGGATTTGTGGATTTGGAAATCATGGGGATTTATTATAATGATGAATGAGATTAGGGTTGATGGGGATTCTCTTGGCCCCTATCAAGAGCTGGCCACTTTTGTCTTTGAAGGGAACTTGTTCATATACTTTAGATGCCATTTTCACTTCCCCAATTAATTAAAAACTTGTGTTTAATTTATTAGGGTTTTTCCGACTTCATTCGGGTATGAACCGTGGTTTTAGGTCAAAGATGTCGTAGTCTGAAGCTGAAAAAGTTGGTTTTTAAGTGGCAGAAACCGTTCGGATTTTGGTTTATTGTTATAACTGATGTGATGAACTTTACATATGACGTTATGCGTTGAACAATTGTGTATATATAGAGAGATTGAGACGTATAATCATTTTAAAAGATTGATAAATCATATAAATTTACAAAGTAGGTATTATATATATATATATGTGTGTGTGTGTGTGTGAAAATACAATATTCATATAGTGTTGTTTCATACACGTGAAATGTTTATGCTTGTTTTGTGTATGGAAAAACAGTTTTGAACTATATATATATGAAACAATATTGTATAAACACTGTATTTTCATACATGTTCATGAAAATTGGTTTATAAATTTGTATAAATTATTGGGTTTATATAAGAAATTAATAGACTCTCTCTCTCTCACTCAATATATATATATATATATAGAGAGAGAGAGAGAGAGAGAGAAAAAGAAAGAAAGAAAAAGAGGAGAGGAAGTAGAGAGGCATGAAAGGAAGCATATAGATAAAACAAGTAGTAGTTATGTGATTTCATAAAATGAGGTTTGACATGTAGTGCATTCATATAATTCAACTTGACAACCCCCATACTTGGTCAAAATCATTAATTTTTTTAAATAGAAGTCGGTTCAAATTAATAAAAAGATTAGATATCATGAATATATTTGAAGATGTATTTGTAAACCGACATTACATATTATTCCCATACAAATGTTATATGGAATAAAATTTGAAGAGATAAAAAGACATGTTGACATCAACATCATGAGTCCATATCATCATATGTTTTTTGTTATGTCCTGAACCTGAATCAAAAGGTTTGAAAATTACATAACTAATATAAATATCATTTTCAATTTACGTTTATTTTATGTAAGATGTATTAAAATAGATTTAAAAAAATCATATTATTTTCTTCTGAAATTCCATAATATTACACGAATAATAATTAGTGGTAAAAATAAATAAAGGTTATATATTATTAAAATAATAATAATAAAAAGAATGAATGATTGGTGTTCATGTATCTAATAGGTTTGAAACTCGGAAGCAAAGTTAATTGAACAAGTTTGTTTGGTTGGTGAGGAGACGATGATTCCATAAATATAAATATTCTTTCAATCATTGATTATTATTTTTTTTAATTAAATAAAATGTATTTATTATATCATATCATAAAATAGTCTATTCTAATGAGAAAAATTAACACGAAAATAATGAGAAAAACGAGAAAACTCACCGAGAACTGATATATAATGACTGATAAAAAAGAAATTAAAACATTTTAAAATATTTACTAATTTAGATTTTGCCAAAAAAAAATATTTTATTAAATGTAGGAAATATTATAATTAAAATTGTAATTCTTAAGATGGAAAAGTTGTTGATATATAACCTTTTATAAATAAAATTAATTTCTTTTGAAAATACATTTACAAGTAGAGTAAATTACGTTTTTCGTCTCCATGGTTTGTTAAAAATTACAATTTGTGATATAGAAATTGTAATTCATTGTTATTTTTGTTCCGATAATTTGTTGTTATTTCGGTTTAAAATTCTTTACTATTTTGATGTATTGTATTTAAAGGTAGAAATTAGCTCACAAATTACAAATCATAGAAACGAAAATCCTAATTTTGAAACCATCAAAACTTATTAACCAGGTCCAGAAATAAAATCATAACTAACTCTTTTGTTTTTGGGTTAAATGCATGAAATAACAACCTACTTTTATAAAATTTCTTATTATAGCATTCTACTTTTGTTTTTCTTTATTACAGCAATGTACTTTCAAATTATTTTTTATTAAGGCATTGTACTTTTAAAAATCTACCCATAATAGCAATGGGTAACCTATTACCTTTTAAACCGGTTAACCCTTTGACTTTTTTGCTTGTGTGACTTTAATAAGGTGATGTGGATGCCACATCATTTTGATGACTTAACTAAAATTAAAATAAAAACCTATTTCAAATTATTATTAGTGATTTTCATTTTTCATTGCTATGATCTAAAAAAACATTTAATTTTTTTTATTTTTTCTTATTAAGTTGCATTCAAATTAAATATTCTTAGAGTAAAATATTTATTAAATAAATATGAAACATTATTTTCGAGATATATTTTGTTTGTTAAAAATGTAACTTTTTCTATTTTATGTTGTTCAAATAAATACATATATTTTAAAGTTCTCTTTAAAATATTAACAAAATAAATTGTTATCTACAATTTTTTAATATTGTTATATTAATAAATAATTCAAAAAAATCTAATTAATTTAATATATTTATACGTCAAATAAATTTTTTTTGAACAAATATAATATATTCTTTAAAAGATAATATTTTTTGGTAAAAAAAGAAACAATTTTTATTTTTCTTTTTTCAAAAAACACATATTTTTTTTAAAAATGTTAGCGAGATAAGTTGTGTTATACTAGTTTTATTGATATTGGTATATTAATGAATAATTTAGAATTTATCTAATTCATTTAATACATTTATTAAATAACATGTAAAATATCTAAATATTAAAATTAAAAATACAGTGTTTAATAAGAACTAGTAAATGATATAATAAAATAATTTTAAAAGTACAATGATGTAGTAAGAAAATCACACCACTATAGTACATGTGGACAGCCTACATGGACAATGAGGTGGCATGGAAACCTAGTATAATGGGTAAGTTTAAATCAAAAGGTTACCCAATGCTATAATGGGTAAATTTTTCAAAGTACAATGTCCTAATAAAAAATAGTTTGAAAGTACATTGTTGTAATAAGAAAAACTGAAAGTACAATTCTATAATAAAGAAATTTATGAAAGTAGATTGCTATTTTGTGCATTTTGCCCTTTGTTTTTCTTATACATGGGCTTCGGAAACTAGCCCAGACCAGATATATATAAAAAGGCCCAAATAATTGATTGCCTGTTGTAGATGAAGGTTCACCATTAGAGCCTTACACATCTGCTACACAGAATACCAACTCTAAAAAGTAGCCGTTAGAATCCCCTAAAATGGGGAAGAAGGGAATTCAAAATTCCAGCCGTTATGTTAAATCTCATCTTCTCTCTCTAACACATACGCACTAGAATCTTTCTCTGCTTCGAAGCAGCGCATCGGAGCTTGAGAAAATGGTGGGTGAAGAACCAAAACGGAGCACCCCAAAACAATCGGACAACGGAGAGAGAGAAAACTGTGCATTATTCAGCCCTGGGTTCAGATCGGTGGCAGCCATGGCTGGTTGGGATGAAGAAGCACTGTTAATGGCTTCTCTTGTCGTTGAAGATACGCCAGATCGTGATTCTAAACAGAAGAGGCGCTCAGATCCGCTTTTCAAAACTCCACCTACTAATTCAAGAAGGTTAGATTCCTAATTCGTTCACTGATTTTCTTCCATTCATTGCTTCCTTCTGAACAGACCTCCGTTAACTTCGGTTTTTTAAGTATCAATTCAGTTGTTATGATTGATATGTCTTGTGGTTCAGAAAACGCAGAGATCAGAGGAAGAGTCCTGTTTCAATTCCTGTGGCTGTTCTAGATCTTGGTGAAGAGGAAGTTTCTAGAGAAGGTTGGTCCATTTTTTTACCTCTTAGCCCTAATTTAATCATCGAAACCAGATTTGGTGAATTTTTAGATTGATCCCCAATTATGATGTAATGGATTAACAGAAATTTTAGAACAGAAGAAAGAACCGACGATTGATGTTGATGCCAATGTTAATCCAAAAAAGGACGAGAAATCAAATGAATCAAGCTCTTCAATTCCATGCATCGATCGACTTCGAGAAGAACTCTCTTGTGCAGTAAGTGTTCCAAGCGATTTCGTTTCGTTCTATATTCAATCAACAAATCGGTTTCCTATTTGCTTAACTGGTTGTTTTTTGACAGATTTGCTTAGAAATTTGCTTCGAACCAAGTACCACTTCTTGTGGACACAGGTACAAATTCATAAGTCATATCTTATCGATCAATAAAAAGATGCATAATTTATGTTAGGGTTTTGATTTTGATTTGGAAATGGTGTAGTTTCTGTAAGAAATGTCTGAAATCAGCTGCTGATCGATGCGGCAAGCGATGTCCAAAGTGCAGGCAGCTTATCAGGTTAGTGAGTTGTATAAGTTTCAATCCGAACTCTTTTCTATGATCAAGAAATTTGAAGTATTTCTAACGGAACTATTTGGTTTGTTTTATTCAGCAATGGAAGATCTTGCACCATTAATACTGTTCTATGGAACACAATACAGCTTCTGTTTCCACAAGAAATAGAGGCAAGAAAGACTGTGGCCGGAGGAGGTTCAAACACCAAAGAATACGGTGACGTCCAAAGCCCTCCGGCAAGGAGGAGGAACCAATACCGGAGTGTGATTGAAGCATTAAACAGTCCTGAAGGGGAACAGCTAAGTTTGGAAAGGCGGCGAAGGACTAGTAACCATAATTTGAGACAACAAAGTTTCCGTCCTGCTTCTGTAGTGTTATTGAACAGTAGAGAATCAGGAGATAATAGTGTGACGAGGAGGAGGAGGCGGAGGGAGGTGGAGGTGGTGGTGGTGCCACCACCAGCACCACTGAGTCAAGATGAGGATGCTGCTTTGGCTTTGAGATTGCAGCGGCAGGAGTTCATGGGAGCGTTTAGAGGGTCTGAAGAACAAGCGGAAGTGCATAGAAGAAGCTCGGTGACACGGGCTGCAGTGAATTTGAGGGCGATGGCATCTCGAGCAATCGATATCCGTAACCTTCGTGGTCGACGAACCTAGATGACATATAGTTGGTTTAATTTGGTCACAATTTCTGTGATAACTGTAATCAAGTATTGAGCATAATACTTAAAAGTATCATACCATGGGGTGTTAATTTGAACTACAAAGTACGGGAGATTTAGAGAGTCGACGGCTACTTCGATCCGTATTCTTTTCGTATCTTGTCTGTGAGATTAATGAAGTTTTGTTTGTTTTAAGGAACAAAATGCATCAAAAATAAAGGAAAGTTGTCATGTTTCGAAATTGTCCTGTTTAATGTAACATCTTTAATGATGTGGATGTGACGTTTCTCATCCATAAGTCATCAGTGAAAATGTTACAAGGTCAATAATTCTTTGACATGATTACTACTTATAACATCTTAAACAAGTATATTATTTTAAAAAATTTATAGAAAGAGTTGTGTAAAATAGATAAAGAAAAGGGAGATAGAATGAAAGAAATCTCTAAATATAAAGATTTGAGTTAAGCAAGCAGCAGCAGGTGCACTGAACCCACATTCTCTGAAGACTATGATGAGCCCCCAAAGAAGAAAACAGTTCAGAGCCCAATATGACGATTCACAGGGTTTACTTAATTTGCCCAACACCAAACCAGATGTTTTCCTCTGAATGGAACTATTAAGATTTACGAGGTTATAAAACAACCCTAAGAAACTTAAATACGAAACTTTCTTGAGTTGAAACATAAAGAGTAAACACAAGTGGACAGAGTCATTTGATATATATATATATATATATATAACCCATCATCAGAACAAATGTTACAATACTGTTACAAGGGATTGAAAATCTGCAGGATTTTTAGAGCACTGAGGATCTATCAACTCGACTATACTCAAGCAAATCGTCTTAATTCCATCATACAAAAGCACAACTAAACCACCACAGATCCTGAAGGAGGTCTTTTTGGTCATGCTCGATATACATATCTCCCAGATAGCAAAGCCAATTTGCGCCTCTATGTATATGTATATATCCCTTCCCTCAAAATTGCATTTGCTATATGATTTCAGTTTTGCTAATATGAGAACTCATGACCTCTAAGTGAGATGTATTTCTTGACCCAAATGGCAATGTCTTCTGCACAGGCATGTGCTTCAGGTGTCCTAAGAAGCATGTCAAGAGTTGCAAATTCATGAACACAGTCCTTGTAATCCAGAACCGGTGCATCAACGTTCACCTTTTTAAGCTCCTGGGCATAAGCAATTGCACGATCCCTCATCCAATCATGTTGTCCTACAACGGTCAATGTAGGGGGCATCCGTTTCAGAGGGGGGCCACCTCGGTTAGGAATCAGGGGATTGGCTGCAGGATGGTCCAGGTTGAACTCTTCCTCTGGGAGGAATAGTTTCCATGCAAGTATGCTCATAGATTTATCGAAGAAATAAGAATTTGATAGTTTTATCTCAGAATGTGTGGGAGTGTTTCCGATGAAGAAGGGATACATCAAAACCTGGGCCACTACCTTAAGTGGGTCCAGTAGTTTACCAGCTTCGACTGATTTGCGAGCCACGTAATCAGCAATGTTTGCACCACAACTCGCACCAAGAAGAACGCATCTGTTTCAGTGTCATCAAGTTTGGTTACACACAAAACATCTAAGTATTTAACAAACCAAATATACACTAGAAAAAAAAAACTTCCATATACACATGCATTCTTTTGCCATATCTTCTAAATACAATTGGAGGAAAGCAAGTAAATAGAACAATTTGATGTTTCTCGAGGGTGTGTTTGCTAGGCAGACAAGACTGGACAGGATAGATGAGAATAAGGTAGATGGGTGGAAAAAAGTGTGCAAGGTTTATGTTTTTAATTTGACGTGGGTACTTTAGTAATTTACTTGTCGAATTCTCCATGATTTTGTTTCACCTCAGTCCAGTCCTGTCCCAGTAAAAGTCGCACCAAAAAGTGGGATAAGTTTGGTTCTGTTCTGTCCTGTCCCGATTACCAAGCGCACCCCGAGGAACAATTATATGGAGTACGTTAAGTAAGTTGAAAATCTTCCAGTAATGTGAAGCATTTGGTTTTAAGCTAGCTTATGTGACTCTTTTAACTCTCCCAAGTTAGTAGCCTAATTCCGGCTCTTCATACTTCCACTCCTTAGAGCAAAAAGGATCAAATTTCTGTGAAAGGCAACCATGGTGCACCAGGCTCCTCAACTTTGTGAGGGCCGTGGAGGAAAGTCTTTGTATACAACCTTGTCCTTAACCTTGCATTTAACAAAGAGCCTGCTTCCACGAGTCAGATTCAAACCGAAGGGTGCCTCTTATAGGTGACCCCAAGGCTCACCCCTAATTCCCATGACAAATCCTGATACATTGTTCATCAAGAACTGAAATCCCTGTCAGCCATGCAAGAACTTCATTTAAAGGATTTAATGTTAAGTAGAAAAACAATCACACGATATCCTGCCCCTGGTTGTTACCATTAAATTTATATTTTTTTTATTTGGTATTTTAAATTTAGAATAATTGCTTGGAACCAATTTAAAATCATTGCTTATGGCTACTAAATTGATTAAACTTCCAACATCACCTTCAATGCGAGCTCATGCAATAAAGGAGATGAAAAATTACACCAATAAATTGTTTTTCATAAACTTCATACATATCTTAAGTTCACCAAGACTACGTGGCTTTGCAAGGATCAGGGAGGGACGTCTTTGTGCGCATTCTTGTTCTCGCAGTTAGCAAAGAGACTTCACAAATTAGTCAGGAGAATCCTATATGAATAATGCCTTGAATAGCCAACCGCAACTATGTGGAAGTCCATAAGCACCACATTGACTAAGGGCATGTTTACTGACACTTATCACCTCTTACCAGGTAAATAGTGCTAACCCGGTAAGAATAATGTTGTTTACTCACACCCTCTGACCCACAATGTTGCTGACTGAGATGTTTTCCCGATAAGGATCAAGAGCCTCACCTATTCGGTTAGCGCTTACACGATTTGTGTTGGTAAACCACCCCTAAATATGTAGGATGTGAGGTTTTTAGGTGTCCTATGGCTCTAATTGGCATAACCGACAGAGCATCAGAGAGCAATTGGGCTGAGGGTTGTACCATACACTAAACACAGTTAAAAATGCAAATCTCTAGCGTCAATATTATAACTCTGGTAATACTATGAAAGTCAAGGCACGAGATGTGCCAATAATTCCAATTGTACTATAATGAACACAGTGGTGGGTATTGAAATGATATCACCTTAGACACTCGTTAAGAAGTTCACCTTCTTGATTCTTACAACCACTGAGCTCTTGGGAGGGATCTGTTATGTGTGGTGTCCCATTGTCATACCATTTTTTGGCAAAAGAATAGAAACTTTATTGTATCTAAATGGGGTGTTTGCTTGGAGATAGATATGGATTATGGAGATACCATGAGGGTTGTTATGTTTTAGTCCTATTCAAGGAGGCTTTTCAGAGAACTTGCAGCCCTAGATTACGAGACTACTTCCAAAACTCAGAGCCATGTTTCTGACCTCGCTAGAAAGAGAATTAAATCAAGTCTCAATTGTGCTAAGCTTTTAATTCTCACAAATGGTAGTCGGTTCAGTGACAGCGTTTGTTATAATCAATGATAATTTCCTATACAATATTGTCCATGCGTTCTTCAGCATATTCATAACAAACTTTTCGCATTAATCCTTTGATTCTTATCTTTTTGGATCAGCAACCATCTACACTCCCTACAAATCCTACATTGATTTCTGCAGCCATTCAAGGCCCTCTTCAACATCATACAAAATTGATAGCTATTTCGGGTTACATGAGCAATGTGCAAATGTTAGTAAAATGAGGAAAATAAAGCATGGATTCTTATTTGATGACCTATAAGTGATAACTGAATAATCAACTATTAGCTAGGAGGTGATGGGTATTGGGAAGCTACCTAGATGGATCTCCATGTGCAGCTAGCCAAGGCTCCACCAAAGAAGCCCCAAAAGCATCTGCAATATGAACATCTGACTTTTTGGAATCAAGCGTTGTCCCTAAGGACTTGCTACATTCCGCCAAATTTGCCTGCTTAGCCAGCCAATGCAACACTTTCATCCCATCCTCAAAGGCAGTCGGATATCGATTCTCAGGCGCAAGCCTGTACCCAACAGCCACGACAATCACATCACACATTTTAGCAATCCTCCGACAAAAGAAGTCGTTAGCTACCGAATCACAGCTTCCTGCCACAAACCCTCCTCCATGAAACTGAACCATCAGAGGCAGTTTCCGGCATTTACGAGTGAACGGAGAATAGCCTCTGTAAACACCATTCTCTGATTTCACACCCATATCGTCCTTACTAAAACCATCACAATAACTACTCCTCCGATTGCTTGGAGCCGGTGCAACATTGGATGCTTCAGCGGAACCGTAACTATTACGCCGAGGAGTGCGATTACTGGAATTGCTAGGAAAGGATCTGGATTCAAGTTTGGATCTCTTGGCCGTAACCCTGTCAGCATCGGAATCTGGATAGACGAGACACGTGTCGGGGAGGAAGATACGGATGGAGAGACACGAAGAAGGATCTATGTGGATGTCTTTGGTAGCAACGCCGTCGGTAAATGAAGGATTTGCAGCGGCGATGGTCTCTTCAGGCCGAGATGTAACGCCAAAAGAAGCATTGTCATCGTGTAAATTATTAGGGTTCTGGATTCGATTCTGCAACCGTCGCTTCAATATCAGTTTGAAGAACACACTGTATAATTTCACAGCAACGCTTGGCATTTCTCTTCTTCTTCAACACACACACACACACACACTTGCTCTCTATCTCGATCCCTATTTGCTCCAACAAATCCTCTAGTTGATCCCCCTCTCTATGGGTTTTAAGATGAATTCAGCACAAATGAAACAATGTGAAGAGATTTATCACATCGAATTAAGATTTGTTTTAGATGTTTCGTGATGAATCCCCTCACCAATGGAATGCTTCTTCAATGGCGGATGTTCATGTAGAGGAGAGATAGAGAGAGGGCGAAATGATGGTGCCAGGGGCGCACACACACATTTGCGCTGTGTTCTATTTTGATTTGGCATTTTTTAGGAATTCTTTTTCTTTAGAGGAAATTGTAAATTTAGTCCCTGTGGTTATACAAACAAACATTACGGATTAGGTTCCTTAAATAAAAATTATTGTTATTATTATTATATATATATATATATATATTGTTATTGGTTAGTAGAAATTAATATGATAGTATTATTATACTTGTAATCATTTAATTTGAGGGACTTAATCTGTAAGTTTCTGACAAGCACAGGGACAAAATCTGTAATCTACTATTTCCTTCAAATTCAATTTGGCGAGTGAGATAGGGTAGTCATAGCCTACACCTACACCTACACCTACACCTACAGAATGTGATACTGATAAAATAGGCCGCAAGTCTTGGTTCACGCTTTACGTGTGTATGTGTGTGTTGAATTACCTTTATTTCAGATGGACTCCTCCCAACAATCATATTTATAGCATTTTTCAACCTTTACCATATATTTTATTTTAAATTTTTTAAAAAGAAATTTAACATACTTATTTTAATACAACTTTTATTACTTTTTCATGCATAAATTCAAACCAAAAATATCTTTAACTAATTAAAATTAAAACATTACAGGTCTAATAATTTTTTATTTTTGAAATGAAAGATTTGTTAAAATTAAATCATGGGCACCAAAAAAAGCCCTTTGGATCGGTAACATCACCAAGCCCTGTTGTTGACTATAAAAGCCCAGACGGCCCAAAACCAGATAGATGTCATGTCCCTCACGCTTACGCCAACGCCAAGCTATAGATAGATCATGTGACGCAATCGATAGACAGAGAGCCGAGGATTTTGGGTTTTGATTGGATCGCCGATGTTAGCGGATTCTCTTCCAGCTCTAAAGCGAAGAAGATTCGCCATTGCTGATCCTATGGAAGCTCAAGTTGCTACGGTACTATTCTTTTTCACTTTTACTTTGATTGGATTGGATTGTATTACGTCGGCGTTTTTGTGTTAATTGCGTCATTTTTTTATCATATGCTTTCACAAGTCTTAAATTACTTATACGGATGCGTTGTGTTGTTTATCCACTCGATCGAATATTGGAACTGCTCTACTTTTTCATTACCGATTTCAATTGAACATGATAGGATGTTTCTTAATGGGGATTTTGTGCTTGTCTTTACAAACGGGATGTACTGGTGATATTACTTCCATCACCAACGATGTTCCAGGGAGACTCAAACACACAAATGTAGTACCCCAAAAACAGAATAGTTTTTGCAACCACGAATCCATCGAATGTGCTGAATAGGTTTGTATTGTAAGCAAACACTGTAGGTAAACAACAATAATGCATCACCATAAAGCAAGCAAGAGACAGGAGAACCCTGAGATTTGTACCCAAAAAGGGGAAAAACTTTTCCTCGCCGTCTTAGGCATTACATTACACCAATCCAAATAAAACCAAACAAACCTGGAATATCTCGCTCTACCCCTAAAAAGTAGAGCGGCTGTTTCTGTGAGGACACCCGATTTGTGCAAATGTGTCAGTGAAATAGTGAAGACAAGGACATCTATATATATATATATATATAGAGGAGCGATCAAATGAAAACCACTTGTGAAATTTTTTCATGAAATTGTTAATCTTGTGAAATTGTTTCATATAATACTTTTTTTATGAAGTTGTTTCATATGTGGTTATGTACTACTTAATGAAATTTTAATGAAACTGTTTCATGTATTTCTCTAAAATTAAAATAATGAAGATGATAATATCCATGATTAACACCCTCCACAATAAAAATGGTTAATCAACTTCTCATAATTACAAAAAAAATAAACAAAATGAAAAATTATGATTGGTTGAATGAGGTTTTCACGGTGTTTACAAATTGAGTGGTTTTTATTTGAATCCACCCCAATATATATATATATATATATATATCAAGTAAGACAACACACACAAACCCTCCATCTAACCCAGGTCTCTGGTATCTGATACCCTAACTTGCAACTTTCTAAACCTCCCCCTGTCCTACCCTCGCCCTCCCTAACTCTCTACTTCCTATCTACACCGGCTACAAGTCCCTACCTTGAATCTACTACCCTTGTCTTGCTTCCCACGAACTCAATGAGATGTCATGTCCTTGGAAATGTCTAAAGTTGTCATGTCCAACCTCAATTGCTTAATTGTTTTATGTCTTGTGTAATTGGTAAAAATTTGCTATTTGAAAACACAACTGATGTTACTTCATAAAAAAGATGTTTGTTTGAAACACGATCTAGCTCTTCTCCCAGGGGGAATTCATATGTAGTTTTGAGCTGCTAAAATTTTTATATACAATCAATTGAAGACAAAAAGAAGAATAAACTAATAAAGAAGTGGGAAATGGGAACAAACCAGTGCTAAAGGTTTTATCTATCATATGTTGGATTTACTCTTCTTTGATTTTGGAAAGCCTGACGTTTTGCACTGATGACACCATTTGTTGATAATTCTGGCAATTCAGGAAAAGCTTGCTGCTGCAAAGCAAAATTATGGGAGAGAAATCCATGTATTTGAGACAACAACTGCAACAATATCTCGAACATCAAATGATGCCTCAGACGGTGGTAGGAACTTCACTTGTCCTGTAACTAAGAAGTAATCAAGTGTGTGCATAGTTCATTATGTGATTTAATGTGAAAGTGTAATTTGTTATTTGGACAGAGGAACCAGATGACCAACTGGAATTCACCACAGAAGATTATTATCGCGTCTTGTCTACCAAAAAGGAAGGTGAGGATATGTATATAATTGTTCTATTGGGAGGGTTTATTTTATTCCATCCATGGATTTCTGTCTTCTTCTTTAGTCTTTTTGTGGGTTGGGGCTTTGGGAATGTAAGGACTATGGAATGACCTTTTTTATGCCATGGTAAAATTAATTTTCAGTGGGAATGTGGGATAATTTATTAGTTCACTGGAATACATTAGATGATCTAAATGTTGCAGGGAGTAGAGCATGTAAGTGCGTATGTGTGTGTGTGTGTGTATATATATATATATAAAGGTAGGTTCGTATGAGAATGGTACATATTTAAGAAAATAAGAGAATGGCCAAATTACATACAAAATCACATGTACATTAACGGGAAAAAAAGGGGGCACATGCGACTTCTCTGGCAACCTGAGGTCGCAGGGAAAGTCGCGGGAATCACATGATTTTATTTGTGATGTTAGTGTAAAATCACACATGATTCGGCCATTCTCTTATTTTCCTAAATAGGTACCATTCTGGTATGAACCTGCCTCTCTCTCTCTCTATATATATGTATATATTACAGTGCTAAAACTTTGGTAACCCGCAATTTATCCGGGCACTGCTTGTCATGTCCTAATAAGTTGTGGGTCTTATGGAAACAACCTATCTACCCGACCCTACCTCTGCATGGCATTTATCAGGTTTGTTTGGTTTGTTTTGTTCATCCGTGGCTCTTTGATATCAGAAGGTTAAGTATTTATAATACAAACATAGAATGTTCTTTCTCCCTCCACTCTCAAAACAAGTCTCAATATTGCTAAAAGGATTACTTGTCTGGATGATTCCATGTTTCAAGGCACTCAAATTAACCTTTTTTTTAGGAAGGATGGCATGATTTTGTTAGAGATAATAAATTGATAATAAATCAAATGGGAAGATTATAAACGTGTTGTTGGAAGTCTGAATATGGGAACTTGGTCTTATTCCAAAACAGACGAAATAATATCACAATGCATCTTTTTGTAAAAGTAATCATTGATGTTGTAAAGTTTGTTGTCATTATGTAAATCATTATATGTAATCTTGAGCAGATAAATATTTGAAAACCAAGAAAATTCGAGACGCAGAAGCAGCAGCAAGTAGATCAAGGATTACCAAGGTAAATGTTTGACTTGATCTGGGGAGCAACTTTTATCTCATGGAATTTTAGGCTTCAGATTATCGATTTTTGGTATGGTTGACTGCTGTAGCTTGTATTTTTCATAACTCCATTTATTTATACAGGCTGTGGTTCGTGTAAGGTTCCCAGATAACCACACATTGGAAGCCACATTCCATCCATCAGAGACGATGCAAAGCTTAGTTGATCTTCTTGTGAAAGTTATGGCTCGACCAGACCTCCCTTTCTATATATGTGAGCACACAATAGCTAAATACAGTTATACTAGCATAACCAATGAAGCTATCCTCAAATCTGAGAAGTATACATTATATAAAAGAGTAAATACTTTTTTTTGGCAGAAAGGGACGGAACCACCCTCAAAAGAGTATTTACTTGACGAGCCATCTCACATCACCTTTGCTAGATGAAGCTTTTTAATTTTTTTTTCCTTTGAACATCATATAATCTGGATGTAGAAGATTAGATGTTAATGGTGAATACAAAAGAATATTTATGGGTCTTCTTGGCAAATTTTCTAGATACTGTTCCTCCCAAGAAGCAAATAAAGGACATGTCTCAGGACTTCTATTCTGCTGGTTTCGCTCCTGGTGCGATCGTCTATTTTTCGTATGATCTACCACAAGGTTGGTTATTGTTGCACTCATTTACGGATAGTATCTTGTCATTTTATAATCAATCTTATCATGTTTCTTTGCCTAGGCTTTACAACTGTCGGGTTTTCTGTGGGTAGAGGCGGATCTAGAAAGAATTTCAAGCGGGGTCACAAAATAGTTGGCATAGTATAGAATAAATCAATAATTATTTATAAAAAATACGGTTTCATTAAAAATGATAAAAAGTGGGTTTTTGCAATGTACAAGTGGTTTTTTGATTTTTTTCCCTTATGATGTTATTACCAAAAAGTTAAAGGAGAACCAAAAGGATTCGTACTAGCAACCTATAATGCCACTACCATTGACACTACCAGTAGGCAGTAGGATGCAGTCACTTTTTATAAACTTCAGGGAGCACACGTCAATTTAAAGCAGGTGCACATTTAAGACCCTTAAAAAATTTCAACTATGTCAGAGTTGAACGCAAGTTTTTTTTAGAGATTTTAACTATTGATTCTCTTAGTTTAAAGAAATTATGGAGAATATGATGGAGATGCTCTAACAGCCCTGCGATGGATGGAGGGTTGAGTGCTTTTGATCACTTTTTCCATGTTTCAATAGTCCTTTTTTTCTTTTCTGCTGCTTACTATTTATTAGTCTTTGGTTTTTCTTTCTTTTTCGCTCACATTTTTACACAAGTTGGGGCCTTTATGAAAACAACCGCTCTATATTTTGGGGCAGATGACATATCTGCGTACTTCCCACCCTTCTACTCTACCTTTTGGTGTTACTTTACTGAGGGGAGTTTTAAAATATTCGATAACCAATCCGAAAATTTCCATAATGGTGTGTTTTTGTATGTCCAGTTGATGATAATATTGGAGCAGCAGGGCCCTTTCTTAAAGAGGATGTCATGTCTTTAAAAGGTCTAGAACTCATACTTGAACAGAAACCCGAACCTGATCACTCTGCTCCTGAACCTTCGGTGGCTGCAGCCCCTGCGGCTCGAAAATCTGCTGCCGAGAAGAAGATGGTCAAGCCAAAGTGGTTGAAAATGTGACATCTTGGAGAGAGAAATACCGGTTAAAATTGTTTTTTTTTTTAATTCTCAGTTCTTGTTCATATTTGTTCAGAATGCTTTATGTACTTGGGGTATATGTTTGTATGTTTACTGTTTTCTAGTATTGGTTCTGCTCTTGGCTTTCTTTTATAACTTTTTGAAGCACGCGGTTCTTCACCAAAATCCTCTTGAAAACATTTTTCTAAAAGCTTGGGATCTTCGTGAAAAAAACCGAAAGGGGTTATTTACTAAATGCTTACCGGGTAAACGCTTATCAGTAAGAATTACCTTGTTGGTAAGATTCTCGTGAGCAAGGGGTTTACGGTTTGTGATCATCGGGTTTGGTTTATCGGCTCTCTTGTTGGTACCATTTAAGGGGACCAAAAGAGTTGAAACATAAGAGATAAGCCAACGGTTGCACCAACCACCCCAGCAGGGGGAGGGGGTGGGGTTGTTTAGAGTATTTGTAACATATTCTCTAAAATGGTGATTTTGGAGATTTTTGTTCTAATAAATTCCCCAAACTCTTGTCTAAAATGAAGAAAGTAGACTAGGAAATAGAGGGTGAAATTCTCTTTTACATTGGGCATTTTTAATTGGGGCTAACACCTACCTACCTTTACTACATAGAGTATAAAACTTACATGTTTTCTCATTACTCATCGTTACTAACCCTCACAACACAAAACCTAAACACACTCTTAAACATTGATAGCCATTTCCCCATAAAAAGTTACGAAAGTAGGTAGTGCATAAAAACATTATATACAATAGTCTAAGCTTTATTAGCACTCAAATATTAAAAAAATAAATGAATTGGGCCGGTTAACAAAGGATCCCAAATAATGAACCTCTTAATCATAAGGATTGAACCGCAAGAGTTGTGGCATGCGTAGTAATTGAGATTCTGAGGCATGCGTTGGAATATCTCATCTGTGTATGATTCGATTCTAGACGTACACAACAATTGTGGTAACTGAGTTTATCACAGCTGATTTCTTACGGTTACAATATACCGAGATTAGTCCGCTTAGCCTAGCCTTGGACACTCTTCCAAAAAAATCACAGCAAGTGTTTGAACAAAAGAATTATTAGAGGGATCTAAAAATGAATATTATTTAAACTTCAGGGTTTAAAAATGCTAATTTTCTAATTTCTTTGAAATAAGTTACTATTAGCTATATGTCATATGTCCAAAACAATATATACCGGCATACCGCACACAGGCGTCGTTTCCGGCAGCTGGAGGAAGAACGTTCGGCCATCACTTTATAGCTGTTGGTCGGAAAACAACACTAATTCCGATCAGAGTTCTAACAATTTCAATTCGTTAAACCTATCATCTAATCAACATTTAACAACGATAGCAGATATCAGGCAATGTCTCGCAAATTTACAGATTATCGATCCCAATTCTGATGATTATGTTAATCTTCATTTGAAACTTCGTGTTTAGGTATATTAATGATGCCGAGAAATAATGTTTTTAGATTTGAACTGTTTTGTTTGGATCTGTTGTTTTTTTTGGGTAAAATTTCAGTACATTTCTCTCCTACCACTTTGTACAGTTTAGAGTGCATGCCATTATATTGGGTCTATATAAGTGTTTATTGTTATTAACTGATGTTTGCAGAAGAAAAGGTATATTGTCTATGCTAACTGATAGTTTTAGTTTATCACTGTTTATGGTTTAATCTGATTGGTGAAATTGATTTGTGTTTTTTGATTGCTAAGTGATAAAAATTTCGTTGGAATTGTTGTTTGGATCTGTTTGAACATTTAGAACACACATATTACTTAACACCTCGTACGGTTTAGCTTGCATGCTCTTTCCTCGATTTGCTTTCGTTTTTATCCGTTTTTCTAATATTATGGTTTCATCATTGAGGAAGTAACAGTTGGGTATTGTTATGAAATATGAACAATGTTTCTTATATCTAGTTTGTTTGTTGTTTTTTTTTTGCAATCTGTTTACTGGAATAAGGTATAATCAAGCGTTATATAGGAATTGAGACTAGTTCATCTACCAAGATTAAGGATGGAGTCGAGTGATTCTAAACCAGAAACCGGGTGTCTTTCGATCATCGTGCTTGGGGCTTCTGGTGATCTTGCCAAGAAAAAGACTTTCCCTGCACTCTTTCATCTCCATCGTCAGGGATTTTTTGAATCACATGATGTGCATATTTTTGGCTACGCCAGGAGCAAAATGTCAGATGATGAAGTGAGGAACCGCCTTCGTGGGTTAGTTTTTCACTGTTGTTTCATTGTCTTTCGTGATACCTAGCAGATGTGTAGTAGTGCATATAATCCAATATAGGGTGGTCTGCATTTTGGTCAACTTATCTCAGATGACGTGTTTTTATCTTAATTCTGCTTTACTATGCTGTTGTAATTCATTCTAGTTTGTTTTTCATTTTCTATCCGTCATTGTGACTTCGGAGGTTAGATACATCGAATTTGACCTGGACCTTTTCTTAGTAATTCGATCAATTAATTAATTAGTGTTTTGAAACCAACGATGTTCACTTTTCAAGTCATTGGCTGCAGATACCTGACACCATGTCAAGGTTGTGAGATAATACGCGAGGAAGATGCATCAAAGTTTATGGGATTGGTAGGCATGGAACTTGCCTTCTTTTTGTTATGTTGTCAGTTTTAGGACTTTCGAGTAGCCACATGCCCTGTCTTGAATCGTGGATACTTGTGTAGATCAAATATGTGAGTGGACCTTATGATGCCGAGGAGGGATTTCTGTTGTTGGACAAGGAAATATCTGCCATAGAAGACAAAACAGAAAGATCATCCAGGAGACTCTTCTACTTTGCTCTTCCTCCATCTGTATATCCAACTGTCTGCAAAATGATAAAAAGTTGCTGTATGAGCAAATGTATGCATCCTACTCATATTCGGTAGCAGCAGTAGTTCATAGTTGATATCGTGAAGGTTAATTATAACTTTAGCACTTCCAGGATGCAATATGAGACCAATTACAGAGGATTGCAGTGCCACAAACACATTTTTTTAAAGATTTAGATGACATTCTAGAATACAGTGATAGATTGACTAAAAGTAACTATTCAAATGCCTCATTCCTTGCTATAAACTAATTCAATATGATAGTTTGTGTTTCTCTATGTGAAAGATCCATGGCAAGCTTGTAAACTCTCAAACTTATCTAATTTGTGACTGCCCATAGAGCTAGCAGTAATCCTGTGTGACTGAATGTCAAGACTTCAATTCCGAATAAAAGTCTCTCTGCAACATGCAAGGAATATATTATGTGCGAAGACTTTCCTCCCCACCTCTCGCAAAGCCGAGAAATCTTTTTTCCAAAAAAAAAAAGCCGAGAAACCTTCGTGTACTGCGGTGCCTTTTCCTTAATCTCGTGTTCTTGGGGATAATCTGGAAGAAAAATGTGAACTTCTGCAGAGTGTAATTGTAGGTCTTCATTTCTTAAACTTATGAAGGTCATCTTGTTATTTCTCCAGCTGATAAGGGTGGTTGGACTCGAATTGTCGTTGAGAAGCCTTTTGGCAGGGACCTGGATTCAGCTGAAGCACTGAGCACCCAGATAGGAGAGTTATTTGATGAATCACAGATATACCGTATCGATCATTATTTGGGGAAGGAGTTGGTGCAGAATTTGGTAATGAAAGCAATTGGAACTATCTAATGTTTCATTGTTAGCTTCTTAAATGTTACTCCACTAATTGTTTTGAAAATGCAGCTGGTACTTCGTTTTGCGAATCGCTTATTCATGCCACTGTGGAACCATGACAACATTTCAAATGTACAGGTGAGGACTCTACTTGAACTTTATTAGTTCAATATACTATCTATTTGACTATATATTACTCTTTGATCTGTGGCTATAATGCTTAATTGCTATGTTATCTGCTACTTCATGCATATGCTTATGCTAAAATCTTGGCATGTAACCCACTCTTATCTTTGTTCTTCTTTGGTGGTACCCTTGTATGAATCGTTATAATATTGTGTAGATACTCCTTCATTTGAAATTATTGTTGTCTTTTATCTCAGCACTTTATAGCACATCCATTATTTCTTGCTCAAAGTATGTTGAGTTTCACTTTTGAGGACTTCTTTCTGAACCAAATTGTGCAGTAGCTAAGGCCAACAAGGTGCACAAAGGCTCCTCTGCTTTGCAAATGTTGGCAGTATTATATTTGTAGGCAACCTGACTCCTGAGTTTTAGCAAAGAGAGGAAGTTTCCATGACTTTAAGCCATGACCTTCTGGTCATACAGGAATTACATTGCTTCATACTCCGAAGGCTGGCTATAAACTGTTTCAATTCCAGTTAAAGCTACTCCTTAGACAGTAAAAGAAAGCAGTTTTTCTGTTTCATTTAGAAATTATCATTTGAAAAGGCTGCATTTTTCCCTTGAAATCTGTTGACATCAGAAAGCAAGAATCAATAATAGAAGCCTAGCAACCCCATGGATGTAACCATTTTTACTAAACCACCTATAGTTGTTTCTTTTTTCTCGTTCATGCTACTAGATTTGTATTTGTGTGTTGGTGATTACTGATCCTAACACAAACTGAAGCGTAGCTACATACTGCAAAATGTACTTTGTTTTTTTGTTTTTCAAAGCCTGCCTCATCTGCGTTAAAGACCAAGTTAAAGAATCTGACGATGGTTTTTGATAAATTGTCGATAACCTAAACTTCAGATGCTTATTTCTCTTATCTTATCTTCTCCTTTCCTTTCCAGATTGTATTTAAAGAAAATTTTGGAACTGAAGGCCGTGGTGGATATTTCGACCAATATGGGTACTATCTGTTGTTGCCCAAGACTTTGATACGAAGAATCGGGGTTTTCTTTGTTTAATCATTTTGCCCCAGCCATTCGACAAACTGGATCGTGTTTATTGTGTCATAAAAGCTCTTCCTTTGCTCTTGATGATTACCCTTGCAGTTATTGATATTTTGTTGTTGTTTTGTTTGTCAGAATTATTAGGGACATTCTTCAGAATCATTTACTACAGGTAAGAGGAAAATAACTGATACCTAGTATGGCAAACCTAAATATTACTATTACGTCGAACTTTTGTTTGCATATTCACATTTATTCAACAATAAAACATGGTACTTCACCAAATGGTCATTGGTTCAGCAGTACTTGGTTTACCGGTAGAGCCCAACCTCCTAGGACTAGGAGGTCAAGGGTTCAAACTTCACCAAAAGTGAGGAGTGTGCGTGGGTATTTACTGTATATAAATATTCTATATTTCAAAAAATACGACACTTCACTATACTTGATGTTATGAACCTATCTATCTCTTGGTGAATTTAGAATTTTGGTCCGAGTGCAGGTGCTTTGCCTGGTTGCAATGGAGAAACCTGTTTCTTTAAAGCCTGAGCATATTCGAGATGAGAAAGTGAAGGTGTATGATTTAAATTTCTATTTAAGCATGTACTGATTCCTTTTCCTCAAACAATTCATGTCATCATTTAATTGTGGCTACTTCACAAGCCATTAAGCGTGCTTTTGGTACACGGGACAAGACATAACAAAACCTCATTGTCCTAGTCATACCAAACACCAAACAGACGACTAGTCAGTCTAGTTCGATCCAATCCAGTCCCATCTCACCATCTGCATCCCAAACACACCCTAACATCCTTGCATGTTGCCATCCTGCGGTCAGCTGTCTAACTCATGGTGACCCATGTGGTATTAGAAATTTTCACGGAATAAATTGGCCAATTAAAGAGGGAACAAAGTTTATGTGCCCTGATAAACTTACTTTGTGATATGGATTTCAGGTTCTCCAATCTGTTCTCCCAATCAATGATGAAGAAGTCGTAATTGGACAATATGAAGGCTATAAGGATGATCCCACAGTTCCAAAAGATTCAAACACTCCCACCTTTGCAACCATGGTTATAAGAATTCACAATGAAAGATGGGAAGGTCACTGAATTTTTCTATTTCTGCTGAAGGCAGTGAATTAATAAGTTCTACCAATAACTTTGCAGAAATTCATGTTTCAGGTGTTCCCTTTATACTGAAGGCAGGGAAGTCACTAAATTCAAAAAAGGCTGAAATCAGAGTACAATTTAAGGATGTTCCTGGCGATATATTCAAGTGTATGCTATTAGCGCTTCTATAATATCGAATTAATTTCTAAAATCCTTTCCCCATGTTTTTTCCGCTTGCATGTTAAATTCAACATATCTGGGTACGCTTAGGGAAAAGACTAAGGGGCTGTTAGGTTGGTTTTCCATTAAGTTTTATATGGATAAAGCTGTCTGTGTGGATTGATTTGTCAATATAAATTGAGAGGTTTTTGTTTGGGAGGGTTTTTCCGTATGTGGTGAGGAGTGTGTTTTGTAATTGAGAAGGGCTTGTTTGGAAAAAACTTGACTTTCTACATAAGGCTTCCCCGTAGAAGCTTACTGGATAAGTCACTTTCTATCTTATTAAGCTACTACCAACCAGTCATGTATAGCTCACCGAATAAGTGGTGAATCTCATTAAACTCATTAAGCTGCTAACGAACAGACCCTAAGGGGCTGTTTACTACCTGCTTACCCCAGGTAAGAGGCGCTTACCCGGCCAGAGATGCTGTTGTTTACCATGCCCCTCTTACTGGTCCATGATGCTAACTGAGATGCTAACCGGGTAAGCTAAGGGAGGGACTTTTACTCACCAATGATCCAGTGGTGACCAGCCAACACTGTTACCTGGTTAGCGCTTACCCGATTTGTGTTGGTAAACGGCCCCTAAATCAGTCTGTAGAATTTGATTTAAACAACGTACTACACAACTTTTCTTCTAGAGGCTGTTATTGTTACTTGAATGATTTCAGAAATAATTTTGTAGGATATTAACCAATAATTCTTTATCTCAGCTAAGAAGCTAGGGAGGAATGAGTTTGTCATTCGACTGCAACCTTATGAGGCCATTTACATGAAGCTAACAGTAAGCATATACTTCTTTTTGGTAGACCCGGGAAATAGCAGGAGTTTTTCGTTGCGTCTTTTTGGCATATAATCTAGAAAGGTAAATATGTGGTAATTGCTTCATGTGATCTCAAACGTAGGTGAAGGAACCTGGACTTGAGATGAAAACTGCTCTGAGTGAACTAGATTTGTCATATCGTCAGCGGTATCAAGATGTTGTCATTCCAGAAGCATACGAGCGCCTGATTCTTGACACGTAGGTACCCTTGCCCCCCGAATTCATCAAATTTCATTTGAGAAGTTAAAATTTTATTTGTGTTTATATTTTATTTATGATGTTATTGATGACAAATGTGGGTGTTTGGTTTGCAGAATACGGGGTGATCAACAGCATTTTGTTCGTAGAGACGAGTTGAAGGTATAACTAACTAACTAACCCACTACTGTGTGTGTATATATATATATATATATATATATATATAAGTGCTTGTTGTATGGGATGATGATGATGAATGAATAAATGATGATATCAGGCAGCTTGGGAGATCTTCACCCCATACCTGCACAAAATAGACAAAAAGGAAGTGCATTCAGTTCCATACAAGGCAGGGAGCAGAGGTCCAGTGGAAGCAGATAAGTTGGCTGAAAAGGTGGGATACGTTCAAACCCATGGCTACGTATGGATCCCACCAACATTGAAACCATCTTAATTGCCTTGCAGAGATCTAATAAGGGTTTAAGGTCATAAATAGTTTGATGTATGCATTCTGGTATTTGCTATTCCTTCTCATACCCAATTAAGTTGTTATCTTTTTAAATAAATAAAAAAAGCAGCAATTCATTTGATGATGAACGTCTCAAATCAAATCAAACCATATATATTATGTATTTGTAGTTATGATGAATAAATTTCAACTAATAAACCCTCTTTTGATAATTATAAACACCTTTTTGTTTTTTTTTTTATCATCAAAAATGTAATATTATACATATATGAAATCTACTCTCACTCACTCAATCATTAAAATTAAAATTAAAATTAAAATTATGTTATATGCTCCTAACAACTAAATTATGAAAAAGGTATACAAAAAGAAAGATCATGTATTTTGGTCATTATGATGTCACCACAATTTACATTTAAATAAAAAACTAAAAGAATTTGTTGGCTTATAATTCCGAATTTATTACATTAATAAATTTCTAAATATGGCAAGTATTGTATAGAATAGATAATGGATTCCTGAGATCAGGATCAAGGAGGAGTCAAAGCTCTTCCACTCCACGTCTCTGCTTCTTTATCCACCACTTTCCAATTAGGGTTCAATGTATCTCTCCTCTGACAAACCTCGTTCCATCGATTTCTACAAAGAAGCCACCGCCGATAGAGCCATGTTAATTGAACCTGAACACCCACCCCACCCCCACCCACAACAGCCACAGCAACAACTCATGATTATGGCGGACAACAACAATAACACCAGCAGCGGCGACGATCACGAACTCAGAGCTCCCAAGAAAAGAGCCGAGACTTGGGTCCAGGAAGAGACTCGGATCCTGATTGGTCTCCGTCGTGAAGTCGACAGGTTCTTCAACACTTCCAAGTCCAATAAACATCTCTGGGAGCAGATCTCCTCCAAAATGAGGGATAAGGGTTTTGATCGTTCACCCACTATGTGTACTGACAAATGGAGAAATTTGCTCAAGGAGTTCAAGAAGGTCAAGCATAAAAACGGTAAAGGAAGTGGCGGTGCTACTAAAATGTTGTATTATAAGGATCTCGAAGAGTTGATTAGAGATAGAGCCAAGAATGGAACTTACAAGGCTACCTCTCCTACTTCTTCCAAGCTCGATTCATTCATTCAATTCTCTGATAAAGGTCAACTCTCCCTTCATCCACCTCTCCTTTGTGAATTGTTTTCTATCCGATATCAATTTAGGACAATTTTGCAAGAGCTTAACACCATACCTCCAAAATTTCTTCTGCTCCATTTGTGTATATAATACTTCTTTTACTTGCCGGTTTTTGCTACATTGTTGAAGTTCGAGGCTTATTCTTGAATAGCAGTTGCATACTTGCAAATCTTACTTGTTAGTAGTTAGAGTGAATGACTGAAAATGTAGTTTCTTGGTTGCTTATTGCAGGGCTAGAGGATGGGAGTATTCCATTTGGACCCATGGAAGGTAAATTGCTGTTCAATTCATTTGATTATGAAATTATGATTTGGGTTTATGTCTGTTTCTTTGTTGACCTAAATTACTGTCTATGGGATTAGCTTACCTATACGAAATGATGCATTGAGGTCATGGTGCCTACATTGGGATCTCTTGTAGAACATTACCCTAATTTTAGCTTCTATATTTTTCTGCGTATGCTCAAGATTGGGGATGGGAATGGTATGTACATGAAGTTGCATATTTCATCATAGTGTAATCATTAAATTGCAGATGATGATTATGAACCTTTTTTTAGTTTAGTTTTGACCCAAATCATGGTTATGCTAATTAAAGTTGGATGCATAAAAGTGTGCATCTGTCTACAAATTGAAAGTGAGGTAAACCTATTTGAAATCATTCTATAAGGCTCTAGTATATGCTTGTTAACAGAAAAGAAAATCCCAAATAATTTCAGGCATGTAATGTGCCTCTATATTGGCAGTTGGTACGTGTGATGCTTTCTTCTTTCTCGTGACTTGGTTCTTGTAAACTGTACTGTTAGCTAATGGCCGATCAACAGTCAACCTTGAAAGGCCTTTGGATAATGACGGTGATCCTCTTGCCATCACTACAGCTGAAGCAGTTGCTGCAAATGGAGTCCCCCCATGGAACTGGAGAGAAACCCCTGGAAATGGTACCAAAACCTATTTTGTATCCAATACAGAAATAAATCCGCAAACAATCCATGAAATTAAGTTGTACTTCCTCCATCCCAAAACAAGAATAGAAATTTCCCACTTTCCAATTCTACCCTTAATTATGAGATGGGGAAATTCATTACTCCCTCTATTATTAAGTGTAAAATTGTCATTTAGTTTGTTAAAAAGCGTAATGATATGGACATTTATTTTGGGACGGAGGAGGTTGTACATGATATTGGTAAATAGGCTTAATTTTTAGCATGCTTTATGCAGGTGGTGAAGGTCAGTCTTCTTATGGGAGGATCATAACAGTGAAGTGGGGAGAATACACGAGAAGGATTGGTATTGATGGATCGACAAAAGCAATAAAGGAGGCAATAAAATCTGCATTTGGGATACGATCTAAACGTGCATTTTGGTTGGAAGACGAAGATGGGGTGATCCGGGCACTAGACAGAAGCATGCCTGTGGGGAGTTATAATCTCCATTTAGATGAAGGTAAAGAAATCTTGAAAGTAAGAAAATCTTTGAATGCTGCTATTTGTCCCTCAATATGTGTGTATTAAAATGCAGGAGTGTCTATAAAAATTTGCCATTATGATGAATCTGGACGTATAGCTGTGCGTACTGAAGACAAAACGTTCTACACGGAGGAGCATTTACACGAGTTTCTGTCTCAGCGTGGGTTGTCGGGGTTAAGAGAGATAAACGGGTATAGAAGTTCTAACAATGTGGACGATTTACGTCTTGGTGCGGTCTACCAAGAGGTGAGATTACTGGGAGACTAGAATTTAGATGACACTCAGCAAAGTGACCGAAGATGTTGTTATCATGTGTTAATATTGTGGTGGCAAATCAGCAGTAGTTGTTATACTCCATTGGATCTCTAAGAATGTTGTCATTTTGTGTTGTGCATATTGAGGAGAGACTCTTTAACCTATTTTTTTGTATATTTGAAAGCTTGATTAGCTATGATGATGATGTTAAAGGTGGAGTTGTGGAAGGGGAATTTTCTTTTTTCTCGAGTGGTGTTGGAATTTGGACATTTTCTTGATAAGAAGGTGCCGTGGACATCCTTGCAGAATGAACGAAAGATTTTAGGTTAGACTTTGGTCGTTACCCAGAGAGTGACCCTGTACCCCTTTTCTTCTGGTACGACTTTGATGTTGGGGCGAATCTGTAAAGGTCCCAGTAGGGTAGGGTCCTGTGCATTTGCTAAACTTTGAGAGGATGTTATGAGATATTTGATAATATAAGGGATATTAACTAAAAAAAATCAACCAAAATATCGAAAAAAAGTCATTTGAAATCAATTAAAAAACTTGAAAATCCTTCTAAATCAAGCAAAAAAAACTTAAGAATATATTTTTTGGCTCACTCAATAACTGAGGATAGTAGGAGTCTGAGATCGAACCATATTATATGCATCTTGTTAAAAAGAACTTGTAAATTAAAATCAAATTTAAAAATGTTAAAAAATAGTTATAAATAAGCAAATAATAGATGTAGAATAAGTTACGATTTTTCTTCCCGTGGTTTGTTAATAATTTTCATTTCCGTCTCTATGGTAAAGAAAATGCGATTTTCGGCTTACAATTTATTGTTATTTTCGTCCTTAGACTAATTCCTACATTTAGCTCGTTTTTTTAAGGGGACCAAAATAGTAAATAAGTGTAAACCATAAGAACCAAATCAACAATACATTGTAAATCATAAGGACAAAAATAGTAATGAATTGCAAACCATAAAAACGAAAAACACAATTTCTTAAACCATAGGTACAAAACTCATAATTCTTAACAAACCACAGGGTCGAAAAACATAATTTACTCTAATTTATGTCTTAAGCAATGCTTTAAATGACATGATATATTTATATCATATAAATTATTATAATATAATATTTTCTTCAATGATAATAAATAACAAATAAAACACTAAAGAAAAAGTAAAAGAAATCAAATATTGCGTTACAAAAAAATTGCATTAGATCGTGGCGTACCACAAGCTTAACGAAGCAAAAGATACAAGTCTTAAGCTATGACGCGCTACAGCCGGCTCCAGTTTTAAGCAAAAGAGTTTAAGTTGTGGGGGTGATGGAAGTGCGTTTCTACGTAGTTTTGTGCGTTTTATGTAATATCAACAAAACATAGAGGGTTTAAGTGAAAATTTTCATCTCCGGCGGCACGCTGCACGGACCAAAGTGAGTGGTCCACACTGAAACCACGACCGATCCGCCACATTGGCATCACCACCACCTCTTCTCCGCCATTCATGGTATGCCTGCATGTATATATAAACCCTAGTATCCATCCCGTAATCTCCACCCTTACTACATTGCCATCACCACCACCTCCACCTCTTCTTTCTCAATTCTCTATATTTCTCGGTTCAGTAATCATGGGCAAGGTCAAGATTGGAATCAATGGTTAGTTCGTTGTGTGATCCGTTGCCAATTTCGTAATTTTCGTTGCTGTTTGTTCGACGTTTACTTCGTTCTCCATGTTCCATTGAAATGCTTTTCTTTTGTTTTGTGCAGGATTCGGAAGAATTGGCCGATTGGTTGCGAGAGTTGCTCTACTGAGCGATGATATTGAACTCGTTGCCGTAAATGATCCTTTCATTACCACCGAGTACATGGTACTCCCTCAATTCTATCCCTAGAATTCGTGATTGTTTCAATATTTTCATGCGCTTCAATCCATCTCTGTTTGATTAATAGATCAATAATTATCATATATAACACGCTATGGATCATTGTTGTCCTTGCTACTGGTTCCGATCTGATTTGAGTTCTGGACTTGAATGATGTAGATATAATATCGTATGATATAGAATGCTCCATGGATGTCATTTGCTTACTTCTTTTATTAATCAACCAGTTTCTGCTGATAGACGCGGATTGTGAAGCTTGCAACTCCTAATATTCACTTCTTTTCTTGTTTTTTATTTCCAGACTTACATGTTTAAGTACGACAGTGTTCATGGCCAATGGAAAAAGGGTGAAATCAAGGTGAAGGATTCCAAGACTCTTCTCTTTGGCGATAAGCCTGTTACAGTTTTTGGCATGAAGTATGCTTCTCCATCTCTGCAATTCATCTAACATGAGAGTTGAAAGTTTTAGGAGGTTAATCTTCTTCGAATTGTTCTACAGAAATCCAGAGGAAATCCCCTGGGGTGAGGCCGGAGCTGAATATGTTGTGGAATCCACCGGAGTTTTCACTGACAAGGACAAAGCTGCTGCCCACTTGAAGGTCTGCATCTGCATTTGTATTACCTTAGGATGCTCTATCTTGCATTTGCTTTAAAGATTTAGGGTTTAAGGTTTAGCGATTGTTCTAATTATGTTTGTTCCTTTCGGTTGCTTATTAGGGAGGTGCAAAGAAGGTTGTCATCTCAGCTCCAAGTGCAAATGCACCCATGTTTGTTATGGGTGTCAACGAGAAGGAGTACAAATCTGATATCACCATCGTCTCTAATGCTAGCTGCACAACCAACTGCCTTGCTCCACTGGCCAAGGTCGCCTTTGCTACTCGTGATATGCTTGATTGTAAATGTTTATTGGTTTGTATCTGGCTTATAACACTGGTTTTCAAACTTCTTTCTTCCTTTGTATATAGGTTATTCATGATAAATTTGGTATTGTTGAGGGACTTATGACCACTGTTCACTCCATAACAGGTTCGCCATATGCTTCTTGTTAGAGTCCAACATCGGTTAAACTTGGACATTTTTTCTTCAATATATGTTAGAACTCCATTCTCTCCTGAATGACTCTTTTGTAGAGTAATCTAATGGAATTCACATATTCCATCTTGGACATCTATGCACGGGACTGACACTCTGGGACATCTTTGTCCGTCTAGCCTCCAGGGGAGTGTTAGAGTCCCACATTGACTAGACTTGGACATGTTCTCTACAATATATGTTGGTTTCGGAGAGTAATGAAACAGGGTTGATCATGTGGTTTTATTGGATGGGTATGTTGACTGTTGATTAACTAGACTTATGTATCACTCAGCAACCCAGAAGACTGTTGATGGTCCATCGATGAAGGACTGGAGAGGTGGAAGAGCTGCTTCTTTCAATATCATTCCCAGCAGCACTGGAGCTGCCAAGGTATTGTCTTGTTGCTATTTGGCTATACAAAGCTATACGACGCTTGCTAGATGAAAACCAGACCCAGTATATCCCACCTCAAGGTGGATTCTGGGAGTGTAATGTATGAAGACTTGTCATCTACCCTAGAGAATAGAGTGACTAGTGTTGAATTAATGTTTTCAATGACAAGTGTATCTGAATCATGAATTGGTTGTGTGTTTTGAAGGCTGTAGGAAAAGTTCTGCCTGCACTGAATGGGAAACTTACAGGGATGGCCTTTCGTGTTCCTACTGTTGATGTCTCGGTGGTTGATCTTACTGCCAGGCTTGAGAAGCCTGCCTCATATGATGATATCAAGGCCGCTATCAAGTAAGAAACATGTTTGAGTTTGTTGGCATTGGCTGCAAATCATGATCATTGTTAGGATATGTGAAACCCTTTTAAAACCTCTCTAAAACACAACTGAATAGAATTTAAACATTTGATTATTCCATTCCATTTGACATGTTTCTTGGGCTGTTGTGCTGTGTAGGGCTGAGGCTGAGGGAAGCATGAAAGGAATCCTAGGTTTCACCGAGGATGATGTTGTGTCAACAGACTTTGTGGGTGACTGCAGGTAATTAATTATAAGTTTTCGATCTCTTTTGGTAGAAAATTAACGTTAAGAGGCTGTTTACCAACACAAACTAGGTAAGTGCTATGTGTAAGAATGCAGTCCGGGTAAGTGTTGATTAGAACACATCACTCAGCATACTTGTGTGTCGGCATGTGTAGAAGGATAATTGAGTTAGTGTCTGTTTGTTAGCAGCTTAATGGGACTAACAACTTATTCGGCGAGCTACAAATGGCTGTTTGATAGTGGCTTAATGATATAGAAAGTGGCTTATTCAGTAAGCTTCTTAAGAGGAGCTTTATGCAGAAGACCAATTTTTTTTTCCAGACCTACCTCTCCAAATTGAAAAACACAATTCTTCCTTCTATGAAAAGATCCTCCAAAACAAAAACCTTTTCAATCTATATAGATAGATTTATCCACACAGGCAACCTTTTATATATATATATATATATATATATATAAAGAAGTGAATGGAAATCAAGCAAACAGGCCCATAGTAAGTGTTTATGGGTTGTATGTAACAGGTCTAGCATTTTCGATGCAAAAGCTGGGATTGCGTTAAACAACAACTTCGTGAAGGTTGTGTCATGGTACGACAACGAGTGGGGTTACAGGTATGCTTTGGTATCATGTGGATTTGGATAGATGATGAGTTGATTTTAAGATGGTATAATTTTGTTTGCTTGTTGCAGTAATCGTGTTGTTGATTTGATTCGTCATATGGCCAAGAGTTGAAGCGTTCTCGACCACAGTTTTGACTATACTAGTACAACTCCTTAATGAGAGAGATAGGTCGGGATTTTATTTGTTGCAAATGTTTTGAATAAATGCTAAGGTTGTTATTGGGATTATATATATGTATGCCATTGGATGATCTTTATAACCTTTTTTGTGTTTATATGTTCAAGTCTTAGGTCTTAGTAATTTAACGAAAAATAAATAAAAATATTAGAATTGATGTATACATAATAAGACTAACTATTACATATCAACTACTGTACTGAACCATTCTTTGAAGATACAATCACCTTCCATACCCATCCATGTCAACAAACATTGGATTTATATATACTCACCGGATAAGATTCTTCTCCATCTTTGTTATGCCGATGATAAGTGTTTAGTTCTAGTAATTTTAATAATTATTTACGATTTGTTTTTACAAATTATCCATTCAATTCCGTTCCATATCCTATAAACCAAATCATTCAAAATCAAGTCTTATTTTAGATTATGAATCCAAAGCCGTATAATATCCTCACCCAACTTTGCAAACAAATTTTGAGAGTACAAGTAAGTTGCCATTCATTCCTTCCACATTTCAGAATCAACAAAATAGAAATGTACCAACTTCTACAAGAGACCGATTCCGAGCTTTAAACATGAATCCGGCCTTGAAATCAAACACCTCCTGCCAACATGCAACAAGCAGCAGTCAATAAGAAGCCATTCTTCTACAACTGAATCACCCACCATCTACTTACTTCTCAACACCTTTATTTTCTAGTCTAACACAAAACATTAAAATTCAAGACCTGACTGTTGTTTCACTAATGACAAGACAAGTGGGGCAAAATCAAGATGATAAATAGTTTGTAATGATGACCATGAATTTTATTCCAGAAGAGGAAGTTGAATATATTGCAGATATATAGGGAAACAATATTTTTGATTATTTATTCATTCCAATTTTTCGCCTATTTCTGTATCTTCGTACTTGATATTATCGAATATTGATTTCACTTGGTATTCTTGCATGGAAACGGACTCTTTTAAAGAAAAACAAATTCAAAGCCAGCAACTAGGATAAAAAGTACATGAACATATCAATGGTAAATATCATGCCTGCATTATTACTAGTGTAAACTGAATTAAAATTCGAGTTCAGACACGTTAATTGACATTTGATCCCTTAACCTAAGCACATGAAATAAAGATAATTTAGCAGAGTACATATATATATATATATACACATGATAGCAAAGTATCTCCTTCAATTTAAAAAGGAATTGTAGATAGTCCTTCAACAAGACCCCTTTGTGACACCATGAGAATAAGAGGTGTCAGCTTTTCTAACTGCAATCATAATAGAATACACCACCTCTTGAACACACTTGAAGTTAAGACTGACCTTCCATTTTAGCCCACAAACTTGGCATGCATTTCAAACAAAGGAAATGCTAATGACTTCTATTATTAAACTTAGGAATAACTGAATTACAAGTACACAGGCTTGAATATCTTTTGTGAACATGCAAGAAAGAAAATACCATAAAAGATGGAAGCTTGTGGTGGTGCATCACTTAAAAACATTGAAAAACAACTCCAGAAAAACACAACCATGGTGAAGCAGCAGATAAATGAAATAGTCTGTCCACATGAAAATACCATGATGTGAAACAATCAATGGAATGAGCCAACAGATTGCATCATGTTAAGCACCAAATATTTTTATTCTCCCATGAAATTGCAAACAAAGTGCAAAACTTTACATCATGAACAAGACGAGCCCTCATTTTATTCCAAACATATGATCTCACTCCAAAAACTAGCATACTGCTTTTTCTAAAAACACAGATTTAGATAGCTAGTAGCTAATCCACAACTTATAGGCAGATATTCTATATACATGACTAAGAATGCAGACGTTTCTATGTATAAACAGAAGTAAGCATAAGCAAAATTACCAATTTAGCGCGAAGGATTAAGGCCTAGAAGCATCTGGCTCCCGGTGTTGGGAAGGTACATGACATTGTTACTCCTAGCAAGTGTGGAAGAGATCTCCCTTGATGCTTCGATTCTCCTAAGCTCGATCAAGCCCATTCCAGCTGCAGCCGTTGCATCAGATATCAATTTAGCAGATTCACTCTCTCCTTCAGCCCTAATGATTGCAGCGCGCCTCTCCTGCTCCGCCTTAGCAACGACAAACTTAGACCTCTCAGCCTCTTGCTGTGCCACCTGCTTCTGCTCAACGGCCTTAGAGAACTCGGCACCATAAGACAGGTGAGTGATGGCTACATCATCCAGCACAATGTTGAAATCCTTAGCCCTGCGGATCAAGCTGTCACGAACCAAGGCCGAGACATGAGGACGCTCGGTGAGGAGCTGATCGGCGTTAAATTGAGCAACAACAGCCTTCAAGACTTCATTCCCAATAGAGGGAAGAACCTTCTCATCGTACTCAAGACCAAGGGTTTTGAAAATGGAAGGCAGTTTGTTGACTTGAGGGCGAGACAGGACACGTAGGGTTAGGTTNGGAAGAACCTTCTCATCGTACTCAAGACCAAGGGTTTTGAAAATGGAAGGCAGTTTGTTGACTTGAGGGCGAGACAGGACACGTAGGGTTAGGTTGACCATCTGGAGATCTTTGGTACCAGATATGGAAGAGAAAGTATGGGGCTTGGTACGGATATCGAAGATGTAAGGTTGTTGGAGCCAGGGAATGAGGAAATGAGTACCTTCGCCGACGGTATCGTCAATGACTCCACGGAAACGGTCGAAGAGAACGGCGCGCTGGCCACCATCGACGGTGTAGAGGGCGGAGTTGAGGATGGTGGCGGAGGCGCCAAGGCCTAAGGCGGCGCGTGCTAAATTGGTCAAGAAGGAGACTGCTGCTTGATTGGTACCCATTTTCCTTTGTGAAGAAGCAAAAAGTTGGAGGAAGGAGTGATAGTGGAGATTGGAGAAGAAGGGTAAAAACCCTGGGTGATGGATAACTTTTGGGCCGGGTATGGGTCATGAGAACTTGGGCCAACTTTGTTTGGAGTGTTGTAGTTTTATTTTATTTTGGTCATAAAGAACTAAAGAAGTAGGAAGTGATTTAAGAGGGTAATTTGGTCATAAAGATATATATATATATATATATATATATATATAAATCAAGTGGAGTGGAGTGGAGTGGAGATGGTGTGAGTGTAGTCATAAAGATATATGAGACATGGAATTAAATGATGGCATGGTTCAGCTTTTCTTTAAACACAAAAATTCTTTAAAATAAAGATATTAATAATTTTGATTTTGTTGGAATTGTTTAATTGAATGTGAAGGTATTAAATAAAATTTGAAGAAAGAGTTAATTATCTTTTTTTATTAACTAAAAGGAATGCGTTGCCACTATGAGTTAGTGCCAGTGGTCACGCACATATACATATACATATACATAAAAAATATATATATATATATATATTATTTTATGGTTGATGATGTAAATCTTTTTGTATTTGAGTTTCAATTTGAGAAGAATTAATCCAAATCTCATGTTATGAAAGAATATAAGAAGAATTAGTGCAAGACAAAAACATATAATCTCTTCTCGATGACGATAATGACAAGGCGCAAACCCAATGTCTCCCCTTCCCATATCATTTTTATCTCCATTTCCATTTCCATTTCCATTTCCTCAAACCTCTGCAACTCTTCTGCAACTCTTTTTTTTGCCAAAGGTATTCCATCTTTATTATGCATTCCACTTTCACCGTCGAATCTTTTTCTTCCCTTCACAATCCCTTTTCCCTTCTCCATTGGAGGAAAGAAAGACAAATCCCTTTTTATCATTTCACTTCATAATCTCTAATGGTGGTAATAATTTTGTCATCCTTCATTTCTGTTTTTCATGGATTTTTACTTTCATGTTATTGTTTTCAGTGACCATAATAATGATGAATTAGGGTTAGATTTGAGCATGCTTATATCTCTCACTTCATATGCTGCTGCTTTCATCATTCACTCTTTCTCCTGCTTCATTTGGTTTCTTTTTGTGTCAAAAAGTCTGCATCTTTAGCTTACTTTTTTTCTTTTCTTTTCTTTTTGTTAATGCAGATCTTGGAAACAAAATGGTTTCTGGTTTGATAAACCTTTGAATCATCTTTTCCCTTTATTCTTCGTTTTCCGCTTGAATTCTTCTACTCTTTTGTTTATCAATGCCTCCAACATATTTCCCCCTCCGATGGGAGAGCACCGGCGACCGCTGGTGGTATGCTTCTCCCATTGACTGGGCCGCCGCCAACGGCCACTACGACTTGGTCCGCGAGCTTCTTCGCTTGGACGGCAACCACTTAATCAAACTGACATCCCTCCGCCGTATACGGCGGCTTGAGGTTGTTTGGGATGATGAACAGCAGTTTGATGATGTTGCCAAGAACCGTTGTTTGGTAGCCCAGAAGCTTTTACATGAAGGTGAATGCAAAAGAGGAAGAAACTCCTTGATTGGATCTGGGTATGGAGGGTGGCTTTTGTATACAGCTGCCTCCGCCGGCGATTTGGAGTTTGTTCAACAACTGTTACAGAAAGACCCACTTTTGGTTTTTGGTGAAGGAGAGTATGGTGTGACTGATATACTCTATGCTGCTGCTAGAAGCAAGAACACAGGCGTTTTTTGGGTTATTTATGATTTTGCAATGTCTCCGAGGTTCATCTCCGGTGACCGGAGAGTGGTGGAGGAAATCCCATCTGGGTACAAGCAAGAAATGAAGAACAGAGCTGTTCATGCCTTGGCAAGAGGTGGGAACTTGAAGATTTTAATGGAGGCTCTTGGTGATTGTTCTAATGAAGATGTTTTGGCTTATAGAGATATTCAATCTTCAACTATCTTACACACAGCAGCTGCCAAAGGACAGGTTGAGGTAAAAGCTTCCTTCTTGTTCATCTTTAATCCAATCTTTTCTGAGATTTAGATAAAGATTTAGACATATTTAGCGTCTTATAAAACCCATTTTGTTTTTCGTGATTATGACAATAAGTGATCATCTTTGATCAAGTAAGCAAAGAGCTTTATTCAAGAAACATATTGGAATCATCTTTGATCAAGTAAGCAAAGAGCTTTATTCAAGAAACATATTGGAATCATTTTTGATCAAGAAAGCAAACAGCTTTACTCAAGGAACATATTAGAATCATCTTTGATCAAGAAAGCAAACAGCTTTATTCAAGAAACATGTTAGAATCATCTTTGATCGTAAAATGCAGGTTGTTAAAGATCTGATATCATCTTTTGAAATGATCAATTCCGTGGACAAACAAGGCAACACAGCTTTGCATACAGCTGCTTACAGAGGCCAATTATCCACGGTTGAAGTTCTGATCCAAGCATGGCCTTCTTCTATAAATTCAAGAAACAATGCTGGAGAGACGTTTTTACACAAGGCGATCAGAGGTTTCCAAGCTCCAACTTTCAGAAGGCTCGACCGCCAGATTGTTCTCATGAAGCAACTGGTGTGCTCGAAAACATTCAATCTTAAAGAAGCCATTAACGCTAGAGATAATGGAGGACGAACYGCCCTWCATTTAGCCATTAACGGKAACTTACACAGTGATCTAGTGGAGCTACTTATGATCGTGGGTTCGCTTGATGTGAACGTCCGTGATAACGATGAGATGGCTCCACTTGATCTTCTTAAGCAACGGCCACGATCAGMTTCATCAGAATTGCTGACTAGACAACTGATCTCRGCCGGAGCAACTTTCGGTAGTCAAGATTACACAGCAAGAAGAATGATTGCTTCCCATTTGAAAATGGGCAGCATTGGTGGTGGTGGTAGTCCAGGAACTTCTTTCAAACTTTCTGATTCTGAAATGTTTCTATACACTGGGATGGATAGTACTTCCTCTACCACTACCTATGGCACTCCAGTGTTCAGTATGCATTCCGCAGAWCTGAGTCAACTYGACTCGAGTTCRAACTCAAACTCTGAATCCAAGAGCCCCAAAAAGAATAAGCAGAAAGGGATACAGCGATTCCTTCAGTGGGTTAGGAGGAGAAAAGGAGGAAATGAAGGTATGATTTTGACAAGAAACTTGAATGAAATCCCAGTTTCTTTGAGAGAAAGATACTCATCACTTCCGAACAACAAGAGAACACTCGCTGCAAGAAGCAATCTTGTTAGCCCGACMGTYAAAAAGAAAGTTGCTTCTGGATTGGTTRATGGAGTTATGCAGGCAATGCCACATTTGAACCGACGATCGGGATCTAATTCGCAGAGTTCATTGGATAACAAAGATATGGGAGTCGATGTGGTGGGTTCATCGAGCTCGAATCAGATGTTTGATGATGGAGATGATGAAGAACAAGGGGTGGTGAATAGCAGAAGGCTCTGGTGCTGAGCAGCAGCAGCAGGAGATTTATAATAGTTATGTTGTATTAACAAACTTAAAATGTTTTAGTAGATCGGTTTCTTGATCTTGTAATTGCATCCAAATATGTTATGTTGGTTTGGAACTTGGACGTTTTAAGAAACTTGGCTGCAGGTTTATATAGGAGCAAGGAATGAGTAATTGATGATGAATATTATATGAAGTAGTTGACGGTTCCTAAATGAAACTGAGATGCAAATAACTTTCTGTTAAACAGAAGTTTAACAGAAAGTATAGTTTTTCATACAGCATCATTTATATTTTGAGTAATGGTTGAATAGTCACTCGTTTTCTAAAATCTAGAATTAGTTTATTAGTTTAAGTTTTTGTTAAGACGTCTCTAATAGTAACAGGTAATACTAATTTTTACAACAAATTGATGTAAACATTAAATCTTCCATCATAATGTGATGTGATGTGAGATTGTAGGTATATTCCTCTTTAGGGTATAAGTGAATAGTATTATATCAAATTTGGTGTCCCCATTACATTAAAGTGATGTGATATATCAAATTAGGTGTTGAAATGATTTGGTATCAAATTTAGTATTTGGTGTCTCCGTTGCAAATGGTCTAAGACACCTCAAAGCTTGTCTCTTTGTTAAATTTCAAGGTCTTATAGAAACAACCGAGATATATATATATATATATATATATGTAAATTACAACATAAAAACAATTGCTAAAAGATATTTGAATGAATTTAAAATAATCTGCAACAATCATCAATCGACTATTGGCCCCATTCCCCTTTCTTTTCTTATACGATTCTATCACCAATTAGATATCAATCAATAATATTTGAGTAAAAGGTTGTAGGAGAAACCACATGTGAGAATGCATTTGAAAGCTGACTTAACAACTAAGGTTCGCAGAAGAGTTCAAACCCTGCTCCTGCAAGATTTAAACTTGAACATGTTGTATGTTTCAACAAAGTCTCCTGTATACTTACATAGCCGAGAGCTATGTATCTAATTGATTATTTATTATGATTTTGCTGAAATCTTATGCATCACATTTGACAAAATTTAATATAAAATTATCTTTAATTGACGTGTTTAAATTTGATAGATGTGTATTTACCAATAAAACACATGTTGATTATATATATATATATATATATAAACAGCTACAGACAGTCGTTGCCGTAGCAAAATTTACCTTTATTAATTCAAAGATTGGAACCCCTTAAAATCATTGACTTCCAACCTTTTTAATGTTGAGTGCACGTTTACAAATATCAATATGAGATGTCACTTTCCATTATAATTTTTTGACTTTATATGCTTTAATGTTGCCATATACATCACAAATATATTAACCCTGTGAGAAAAAATAAAGGTTCAAAAAGCTCTGTCAGCATCCTTCATAGATGCTGGAGAAAGGTATTTTGGTCATCATAAATGATAAAAACATATTTTTCAAGGAATGGTAATTTTGAACATATTTATGATATTTGGGGAAACGTTAAGCATAGAAAAGAAATTGAGGGTCTATGTGCATGCAAGATTTCTTTAAAAGACAAGAGTGATGATGCAATAAAAGGGTTGAATCTTCTACCCTTTTTTGTCCATAAGAAAAGTAGCAGAAAGAGACACTTGAACCACTTTATATAATTGGGTGCTTTCTCTCCAGGCTCTCAATCTCACATTCATATATTTCTTATCTGCAACAATATGACTCTTCAAACACCCCTTGTCTGTGCTCCTTTTTGGACTCTTCCAAATACCCTTTCTTTGTTTCCTTTTTTGGTTCCATCTAATATGAGTTGCATATGTATGTAACAGGTTGATAACAGAACCGAAAGGGAGAGGGCTATTGATGAATGGCTTCCGGTTTCCTCATCCAGGAACGCAAAATGGTGGTACTCCGCCTTCCACAATGTTACTGCTATGGTTGGAGCCGGTGTTCTCAGTCTCCCTTACGCCATGTCTGAACTTGGATGGTCAGTCACTCATCTCTCAAATCCTACCCTACACTCTTAATTCAAGAATCTTAATACGAATCATCCTTCATTTTCAATTTTCCTTCACCTTGATGTAAAGGGATTTGTGTCTTCCGATCATAAAGAAAGTAAAATTCAGAGAAATCTGACGGTACATAAATAGAAAAAATGAGCGATGAACTCTATAGGAAGGATCATGCTTGAAGTTGAACATTTTGCGAGAAGATGAAAAGCTGCAATATCATATATGATTTGGGTGTATTCAATCATATATGATTAAGCGTCTATGTGTTGTCAAAGTAACATATGTTCAATCATATATGATTAAGCTTGTGTATCATGCGTGCAATCATATACGATATTAAACTTCTCGCCTTCTCGCAAAATGTTTAGCTTCTCGTTTGAACCTATCCCCTATATGTTATACCATCTTGGTAAGATAATACTTTAAAGAGGAGGTTCAAATGAGAACTGTAAATACTATGAAAACCTGGAAACAAACTATTCATATATTATTCATTATGAATGTCGTGATAGATATTCAACACGAAACTTATGAATAATGAAAATGAATAAAGAAACTTTAGGGTTGTTCATAATGAATAATACTTGAAATAGTTGGTTCCTAGATTTTTAGAATATTTATGATGAACAATGAAAATTCATGATATTCATGATGAATGATATCCATGAATATTTAGGGTTATTCACCATGAAGTAGTAGGTTCCCAGATTCTCAAAATATATATGGTTCTCATATGAACTTTCCCCTATACTCTAATATGTGTGAAACCGTTCTTGCATATGAAATTTCAGGGGTCCTGGTGTATCAGTACTGGTGATATCATGGGTTGTAACTCTATACACATTATGGCAAATGGTTGAGATGCATGAAATGGTACCTGGGAAACGATTTGACAGATACCACGAGCTAGGCCAGCATGCTTTTGGCGAAAAGCTTGGTCTTTACATAGTGGTTCCACAGCAGCTCATTGTTGAAGTTGGGGTCAACATTGTGTATATGGTAACGGGAGGAAAATCTTTGAAGAAATTCCATGATCTGATTTGCAATGACAACTGCAAAGACATCAAGCTCACCTATTTCATCATGATCTTTGCTTCTGTCCATTTCGTGCTTTCCCATCTCCCCAACTTCAATTCCATATCTGGAGTGTCTTTGGCTGCAGCAGTCATGTCCCTCAGGTACAAAATATTATCGATAAAAGATGAGAAATTTCATAAAAAGATGCAGAATTTAATTAAAGCAGCATGATGCAGTTACTCTATTATTGCGTGGTCAGCATCTGTGGCAAAGGGTGTGCAGCCAAACGTAGATTATGGATATAAGTCTAGTACCACTGCAGATAAAATATTCAACTTCTTTAGTGCATTGGGTGATGTCGCTTTTGCATACGCTGGTCACAACGTGGTGTTGGAGATTCAAGCCACCATTCCTTCAACCCCCGAGAAACCTTCAAAGGGTCCCATGTGGAAGGGAGTAGTTGTTGCTTACATCATTGTAGCTATTTGTTATTTCCCAGTTGCCCTCATAGGCTACTGGATTTTTGGAAACGAGGTCTCAGACAATATTCTTATCAGTTTAGAGAAACCTACATGGCTCATAGCTATGGCTAATTTGTTCGTCGTCATTCATGTTATTGGAAGCTATCAGGTTCACAATTTATCTCTACCAATGAGTCTCAATCTACTAAAATGTAAATCTGAAATTGTTATGTTTCTTCTGTAGATTTATGCAATGCCAGTATTCGATATGATCGAAACTGTGCTTGTCAAGAATTTGAACTTCACCCCTAGCTTTACGCTTCGCTTTATCACCAGGAATCTTTATGTTGGTAAGTGAATTACTTTGATAATAATTATTCACAAGGACAAGTTATATGCTTAATTGGTTGGTTGACTGTTTCTTTGGCTACAGCATTAACAATGTTCATTGGCATTTGCTTCCCTTTCTTTGGTGGACTTCTGGGTTTCTTTGGTGGATTCGCATTTGCCCCTACGACCTACTTTGTAAGAAACTTCAACTCTTTCCTACTCCTTATTCTCTCTTTTTGGAATCTCTTGTTCTTGATAGATTTATGGTTTTTATTTGTTACCTTTGTGTTCTTTATTGTTTAGTTACCTTGCATCATGTGGCTTACCATCTATAAACCAAAGAAGTGGAGCTTATCTTGGATTACAAACTGGGTATCAATACCTGAAACACTAATTTTCTTATTTTTCAACCATTTTACATATTTATTCATCAGTTCCACTGACACTGCTTCACAAATTCCAGATCTGTATCGTACTAGGGGTTGCTTTGATGATTGTATCACCTATTGGGGGGTTAAGGCAGATCATTGTTGAAGCCAAAGACTACGAGTTCTTCTCTTAAAAAGCTTAAATGAAAACTAGCAGGTTGAGGTTGATGTATCCAACTTGCCCCATATGAAATTAAAGAAGATTGTAATAGTATGTGGAGGTATCAATATTCATACAAGGGGGAGATCCCTTTTAAGTTATCTTAAAGAGAGYAAGTATATGCATTTATAGATTGTTTAGAAGGGAAATGGTCATGGAATTAGTCAAGAAACTTACTTGCAGAAGTTCCAACCCTTCAATTCATTTTTACCGTCATTGTGTGTGTATCTGTATACGTATTTCCACTGTAAATTCATAATGATATACATGTGAATTATATTCTGAAATTCAAATTGCTATATGAAAAAGGGCAGCTGTTTCACAGAGTCCCTAATATCCTGCGTCTTTTAGATCAATATCAATAAATCATGTAATGTACATATATGCTTTTAACAAACCAAAGAGGACTGACGTGATAAGAAAGTTACCTTATCTTTTACCAAACTACATATCATTATGCTGCACTAAGCCTAGTATGTCCAGCTAACCTTAAAAAAGTGCATTTGATTTATTTTCTTTGACCAATTGCATATAGGCAAATCTATCCAGTAGCTTGCCTGGTATACTTGCTAAACCCAAGCAAAGAAAACAGTATATCAACCAAATTTGAAATGAGTTGAGATGTAAAACTGCTGCAGACAAGAATACAAACACACATCTATTTAAGTTTTATGAAACAACAAGTATAAGCTCCTCTTACCAAAGGGACTTTGGCCTAGCGGCATCGTAGCCCTTGGCCTTCTAGGAGGTCAGGGGTTCAAACCTCACCATAGGTGAGAAGCGTGTGTGAGTTTATTTGTTGCATTTGCCGTATATAAATATTATATACTTCAAAAAAAAGTATAAGCCCCTCTTAAACAAGTGTGTGCAGATTTTTGATTTGGCAAGAACAGAGCCAGAAACATCAACTATCAACAATGTAACTTCTGCATGGCCTAACCTATAAAAGGTAGAGAAGCCCTGAAGCAATTGAAGACTATAACTTCAAAGGAGGATATGAACCATAATCCATTGCTCTTGCTCTTCTCCATTAATATCAGAAATAAAAATCATATACATTAGTCTTTTGAATGGCATCAATATACTCGAGTTATACCTACGTAGACCTTACAGCTACAATTTGGAATAAGAGAGAAAAGTACGCCCATAATACCTACCTTTATGGGAGTATGTCTTCACCTTATACCTACGTAGACCTTACAGCTACAATTTGGAATAAGAGAGAAAAGTACGCCCATAATACCTACCTTTATGGGAGTATGTCTTCACCTATAAGCTCATTTTCCATTAATGGTAGATCACCATTCATATAGTTTTACTCCAAACAGGCACACACAAAGGGAACACAATTTCCTTTATCCCACAGCCCAAAACAGCATTTGATAGGCATTAAAGGTTTCTATTGTCATACAAGAATATCATAGGTAACAAGGAACATGCAAATCCTAGTGTTTAAGTTGCTTTTAGGATACCAATCTACTATTGTGAAGTAGCTTTAGGTTGGCAGCTTAGAAGTACCTGATATATTTGCTTCAGATTGATTATTATCAAGTAAACAAGTCTGCAAGTTATGCATTTTGTTCAAGTTCTTTACCCTCGGCATTAGATTGAGTGATGATGCTTTTAACTTTCTCATAACGTCCATGGCCAAGACGCCCGTCATCTACCTCGTTGGACAAGTTCATAATTAATCTGTCTTTCCAAGCCTGTGAAAGCCCTTTACACAACTTCCTTAAAACAGCCAAGTCAGGACCAACAGGCCTCTCTAACATCTCTTTCAAGACATCAAACACACCACCATAATCGTCATTCTGCAAGAAACACAACATCAACATCTTTAATGTATGTTCATTTGGACGACAACCACTCTTTAACATACTTTTGTACAACTTCAAGGCACGATCTGGATTCTTTCGTGCACATTGTCCTCTAATAAGTGCAGCAAAAGTCGAAGAATTTGGGACCAACTTCTTTTTATCAAGTTCTTTAACCAAATAAGCAGCTTTCCTGGTCTTGCCTTCATTGCACAGTCCCAGTAACAATGCATTATAAGTCAAGATATCGGCTTTGATCCCATTCCTCAACATCTCCTCAAAAACCTCATTCCCCTTCTCAGTTTTACCTGCTTGGCAGTACCCACTGATCAATATGTTATACGTTATGGTGTTAGGAGCCACGTCCATGCTTTTCATTTCGTTGAACAACTTATATGCATCGTGTAGCCTCCCTTCCTTACAAAATCCATGAATTAATGTGTTATAAGTGATGGCATTAGGCCTCACTCCGTTCTTCTCCATTGTCACTTTTAGCTTAATTCCAGTCGTCAGAAGGCTCTGGTGAACGTATCCGGCAATCAATGTGTTATAAGACGAAACAGAACCATTAAACCCCATATCTTGCATTTCATCAAACACCTTAACAGCATTCTCTAGTTCCCCCAATTGGCAAAAGGCATTGATCACAATATTGAGGGTGAACACATTGACTGTGATCTTGGATCGCCTTATTTCCTTGTAAAATGATAACGCAATACCTGCTCGATTCAAACTAAGCAATGAGCTCATATACAAATTACATGATTGGATGGTGGGCAGAAATCCGTATTCCTTCATCCGGCAAAATGTATCTGTTGCATTCCTAAACTGCTTCATTTGTGCATACAATTTGAAAAGTGCATCGAAAACACGGGGAGTTGAGTCACACATCCTGTAAGAGTGAAGAATAGCATCAAAGAGCTTAGAATGCATTTCCACATCACAGGAACCGACAATCTTCTCCAAAACAGATTCCGCGGACACAAATTTGTGGTTCTTGGTGAGGATATGCAGGATGATGCAATTGGTTTCGAGGGTGAGTAGATTAGGGTTATGAGTTTCAACCCATTTGAAGAATTTGAGGGAAATGGCGTAATCGTTCTGAAGCTTCAACAAAACGTGCTTCACTCTAAACGAGTCAAAATTAGTCAACAGTTCATCTAGCTTAGCCCAATCAGAATGAAGAAGATGACTGTGAGCTACGTTAATATAATCAAGATCTTGACCTCTGGGTTCGTGGATAGTTCTGTGGGGTATTGGAATAGGGATCCATTTACGTCTGCCAAGTAGAGAGGAATTAGGGTTTTTGATGGCAGAATCAAGCAGAGTTGAAATTCGACGAATTTGCATAAAGTTCATGATTATTAACAGAGAGCGATGGAAGTGATAAAGAAGAGATTGAAAATGAAGCTGCTGCAGAAGAGTTGCTCGGAGTTACAGGATTGGAAATCCTAGGCCTTCGATCGTTGACACTTTGTTGACGATCGATCACCATCTCCTTCCTTCTTCCATCTGCAACATATGATTTACTTACTCCACTCCAAAGGTGCAGGATTTTGTATTACAAGAGTAAATTACGTTTTTAGTCTCCATAGTTTGTTAAAAATGGTGATTTTAGTCCTCATGGTTTAAAATTTAAAGTTCTCGTCCCTATGATTTATAATTTATTGCTATCTTGACCTCCATAGAGAAGTATGTGTTGATTTAACCTCCGACAAAGCAAAACATTTCACTTTCCTTTAATATGAAATCTTTTTTTTTTTTTTTCTTTCTGAAAACAAATCGGGTGAACTTTGAGTTATTCTTGGTTTGTCTTCGACTATGAACTATGGAACCCCCATCTCCTCTCGGAAGAACGTTTGTTGGGCTTATTTTATGCATCTTGTCGCTTCTTTAATTTCTCACTGTTTGGTTTGAAGAACGAATAAATAAAATAACAATAGAGAAATATATTTTCTTTTAAAAAAAAAAAATACTAGTTTTGGCCTCCCTCAACTGTCATATTCATGTTGCATCTGGATTTTATTATGGGCTGTTTGGCAGTTGCTGAATGATTTTGTACAGAATGGTTAAGTGGTCAGAATGGTTAAGAGGGTCAGAATGGTTAAGTGCTGAATGAAATATGGTTGTTTGGTAAATGTTCTCTGAATGATAACAAATTACCATTTTAACCCTCTGTATGATTTAGTACTGAATGAAATATAACTGTTTGGCAGATATCTGAATAAAACAATTA
>NC_037534.1:197549-236660 GCF_001531365.2 Cynara cardunculus var. scolymus | reverse complement strand
GGGAGGGGGAAGACGAAGACCAACGATCGTGGGGGTGGGAGGCGATGTGAAGGGCGTGCTGTATAGAAGGGGCTGTGCGAGTCCGGCGACGAGAGGGTGGGGGAGGGTCTTTGAACGACGGTGGCGACGGTGGGGGAGGGTCTTTGAACGACGGGAGGGTCTTTGAACGACGGTGGCGACGAACGACACTCTGGTTGGGGGAGAGGGCGATCGTATTCGTAAGGTGGGGGGAGGAGGCGACGAGAGGGTGGGGGAGATGTTGGGGGAGAGGGCAAATATGGAAAAAGAAGAGTCTGAATGGTTTAGAGAGCCCCTGGATGCAAAATGGTTAAGAGGTAAAATGTAACCATTCAGAGTATTTTTTTTTTCCCGAACAGCCTTGACCTCTTAGCGATTAAGAGGTTGGCTCTTAATGGAACCATTAAGAGCCAAACAAACAGCCCCTTAGTTTGTTGGTTCACATGGCAAAGTGGCCATGGGGTATTATAACTAATTTACTCTTCTTATTTTTTAAGTATAAGCTTGTACAAGAAACACTTGATAAAAGAAAATAGTAAAAGGGGGTGGGTAAATTAACCTTTTACTATTTTAGGGATCAAGAATCACCTATAATAATAAGTGTTATTATTCATCATGAATATTTGAGATCTTGGTTCCTAACAAGCAGAGGACAAGAGTCTGCCCCATTTCTCCACTGCTTCTAGAGTCAAACACTGGTCCCAAGCACAAATGTTCTCACAAAGACGAGCATATATATAACAGACATGCAATTATTAATTGCAATGCAATGCCAGTAAATGCAGTTTCAGCAGTTGCACAACAAATAGAGCTTTCTTGTTTTTCCTATTAATTCTTCTCTAAATACTAAGAGATCCTCAATACAGGGACCTGGTGTGGGTTTTACTTGTAATAACCCTGCACCCTTCAGCAATGGGTTGATATGCATCAGACTCTACCTGCAAAACAGTTCAATGAGGACCCAACAGAACGGTTGATCTGTTTGTTAGGTCACAAGAGGAAATCTCCCATACAAATAAATGTTTGCAGAAAACTGAAATCACAAACTTCATTGTGATCTCCGCTCCCCTTCATTTCAACTTTCTCATTTTCCCAACTTCAATCATTCGCATTTTCCTCAGCTACAAGTTTGCAGAACAAGGGGAAGGGGAAAATAACAAAAAATGAAAAGAGAAAAAAATCAAGAATGATTGTTTAGAAGGGGCCTCACGTCTGCAAAATTGACTTGCTGTTAAAAGTGCTTCTGATGCAATAACATTTATCCATGTTATTGCCAACTATCATGTTTCTCTCCTTGAATGCTACATTCATCATGTATATGTTGGTGATTTTAGTGAATGATCAAGCCATTTTGTGTAATTGGGTTCATAAAGAGGACAAAAGGGTTGATAGTTAAGCTAAATTACGAATTAGGAGGTTGCGGAATGCACACTCATATAAGCTAGCTAGAACCCAGGATCAGTCTTCCAGGTATTGGTCCCTGGTTAGAAGCCTTTCTGCAAGGGTCATCAGTTAGACCCCTGCCTGAAAGAGTGCTGGTCTAACACCACTTTTGCTACCATACGGTTGAAGCAAATCATAACTTATATATTTTTCCATTTGTAGCAGGAAATCCATCTGCTAACATTGACCAAAGAAAAAGCATTTACCTATCATCTTCCTTCATAAGCAGTCTGGCTCAGAATGCCATTTTTGGTGGCTAAAACTGCATGTTACTTTATCTATGGAGCTGTACTAGTCCATATGGCTTAAAGTCTCTCAACTAACAACATGGAATACGTCTTCACCTTACCTATAAGCTCATCTTCCATTAATGGGAGGCCACCATTCTTATAGTTTCGCTCCAAACAGGCACACACCAAGTGATATCAATTTCCTTTTTCTGGCGGTCATCCCATAGCCCAAAACACATTTGATTACCATTAACGGTTTTGTATGTATTGTCATATTGTATTCAAGAATCATAGGTAAGTTTCAAACAAGAAACCTGCAAATCCTAAGAGTTTCAATTGCTCTTGGGATACCTAGAGAAATTGATATGATGCAGATAAGCTTGTCAAACTGATAAACTTATTTTCGAATATAAAGAAGCTTGTCAAATTGCAGAAAGTAGTTCCAAATACCTAGAAGCTTGTCAATTTGCAAAAATCAAGTTCAGATTGCAGAGAAGCCTGTCATATTGTGAAATCAACCACATCAAAAGCATAGAGTTCAAATTATCAAATTACAAAACGGAAGAAAAAGTAGGAAAAAGTTTAGATTGTGCTACATCTTCGTCATCATCAATAGCATAAAAAAAATATCATACCACTTGAAAAAATGTAGCAATTAAAGTATTGCCTTTGATTTCAATACTTTGGAATAATATACATCTCTAGCTCAAGAAACTAATTCTATGAAGCATTCAAACACAAAACAATAAGATTCAAGGCACCACCAGTAACATTTATTGTAGTATTTCATAAAGCTAACATCGGGTACATGATTTTCTTAGAAATTAAGGGATGATTGATACAGGGGATGTACTCCAAATGTTCAAAAGTGTTTCCTATCTAATTTTCTGCTCCTTCTCAAGTATGACTAGTCTCTCTCTGTACAAATCAAGCCACCTGTTAGATATCCAAAGTATACTAACTGAAATGGCTGCAACAACAACACAAATCCAAGAAAGCCAAACCCACATAGGAATCACAGTATCTGCAGCCCCACTTAAGTAAAAGGCAAGCATTTTATAGACAAAGAGAGGTCCCATGAAACCTCTAACAACAGTATACAGTGCATAAAATGGAGGTGACAAAACAGCGAACACCTGGGCTGCAATTTTAGAATCGGCTTTCTGCGCACTGGCCAGCGTCCAAATGTTTTGAATGAAGCTGGTGACCTCCGCCAGTATAAGTAAAATCAAAATACCATAAGCTCCATGAAAGACAAGGTATCGACAGGTTAAAAAGACGAAAAGGGTGGCCAAATGGTGGCCTATGAAGAGGATATCGCTAGGGTTGAAGATCAAATAATGACAAAGATCCATGAAAAAGTATGCGATGCTATATTCAAGAACGGAGTTTTGAAAATCGGTGTTGGGTGAGGCAAAGCCATGATGGGGGTCGGAAAGGATAGCCTGAGAGGCCAAGAAAACAGCAGGGGTGCCATGGGCAAGTGAGATCAAACAGCTGGCAGCTTCGGGCCGGAGTTTAGAAGTCCAGTTTCGGAAGAGGAACAAGTAGGCAGTCAAGTAAATGAGAAAGAAGATGGAAAAGAAGAGGGGAAGGTGATGGAGGGAAGAAACTAGGATTCCGAAATCCATTATTCTAGAAACCCTAATTCCGAAAACAAAATGCCCTGAAACCCTAATGGAAGGAAGGTCAACCCAAGGCAAAGGAATGTTGATGAAGAAAAGGGTTGGAGATACATAAATGGTATAATTATATGTTGATGAAAAAGGGTAACGTACTTTACGAGACCAAGAATGGAGTTATGGAGATGCAAAACCAGGTGGATGATTCGGGATGGTCGACGGCCGAAATATATGGTGATAATGATCATAAGAGAAGTGTGTGTAGCATCACTCCAAATAAGTTCAAATAAAAAAAAAAAGTATTGTTGTATATTGGTAATAAAGCTATGAATTCTTTTTCTTTATATATACATATGTGTATGTGTAAAAGCCCTTTGTCATTCCTACACCCTATACAACTCTCATCTCAACCATTCAGTTTTTAATCAATTAATTGTTTCCTAATATAAAATATCAATCATAATTAATAAACTCTATTCATATTCCATAAATATTCAAATCATAATAAATGAACTTCAATCATTTCTATAAATATCTCAATTAATTGGATTGCAAAGATTGTACAAATGCACAAGGTTGTAAAAAAAATATATCTTACATATATATGATATATGATATATGATAATTTTCAACTGGAAAGCAATCTTGTTACAAACTGGAATGTCATTCCATATTTTCCAACTAAAAATTTCAATGCACTCTTGGGTGGTTTTATAAGTTGTAAAAGTAGATTCTCTTTGAAAAGGTAATAACATAACTTGTTTCATTGCATCTCTTTCTTTTGTTAAGCTCAATACAATACGATACGATACAATACAATACAATCATGTATACCAAACCAAAACTGCCTTTCTTTCTTTTTTACAACTTCAAACCATACATGTATCAGTTGATTTCACCTTCCTCCACATCTACTTCATTGGTTTCTCCTTCTTCTTCTTCCTCTTCTTCTTCTTCTTCTTCTTCATGTTCATCCCTCTTCATATACAACCCCAGTTGTTCCAACGGATTGCTGGCTCCAAATTTGAACCCATCATCAAATTCAGGGATTAACTCCTCTAAGCAGCTCGGTTCAGGGTTCGCACCCCTTAGCATTTCCAAGTCCTTCAGAAACCTAGACGTCTCATCGATCTCAACCGTCTTTTCCATCTAAGTTGCACACAAGAAAAGAAAAAAACACCGAGTCACATAAAATGATCACCCAACTTTTTATACTTTCTCAACTCTAGATTCTCACAATCACATCATTCTTTGCCAATTTGTCGTTAAATGAACCAAGCTTAAGGGAGTTTCATTAGGCAATCTAATGTGAAGGAGGCATAGATCATCCATCACCTCAAGGGGAACTCGATTTTTGATATTCCATCTCAATTGGAATTAAATTTATGTGATTACGATAATTTAAGAATATGATCCCTTTTTCGTTAAAACCATTCCCAGGCTCCCCCGCCCTTTCTTCTAGTAACTAATGTAATTGACATACAACAACGTGAAATCAACAAAAACATGAGATATTGTTTTTGAAATACCTTCAATAATGCCTGTCGAGCTGCTTCCCTCTCAAGGTCTCTCTTCCGTTTTGCTTCTGCAGCAGCTTCTGCCTCGACTCGCCTTCGGGCATCTTCTGCTGCCTTGGCTTCTGCTTGCAGTCGAGCTTTTTCTATTTATAGATAGAAGCCATGTGCGTATAAATAAAACTATTGGAGTAATAATGTTCAATTCACCTTTGCAAGCTCAAACCTCCGTCTAACCTTTCCTTTTTTGATTTTCGAGTTGCTCCTTCTCACGACGCAGTTTCTCAGGGTCCGCCTTTTCATCCTGACAGATCAATCGCATCAGAGAATTTGGTGGAAAACATTGCAGGGATCAAAGTAACTGATTCTGCAACCAACCTGGTTGAGTGTTTTTTCTCGAGCTTTCAAAATTGTATCAGCAAATCGGTTTTTCAAAACTGCAGCCCTATAGAGCTTATCAGGTGAAACCTGTCTCTCATTTGGAGCACTGTCCCCTAAATTTTAAAAATGAATGATCGTAAGTGAAGACCTAAAAAACACGAAAGAACGTTTTGCACCTCCAATGCTTACCATCATCCTTTTGGCTATCTGATTCAACAGAGTTTGGCTTCTGATGTGATGTTTGTTCGACATGGTCCACCACACTAACTGACCCTAAAAATCATGTGCATCAAACAACCATCAGCAAAATTTGTCCAAATTAACGGTAAAGTTACCTAACATTTATGCTTTATGTAATATTATTCAACACTAGTTTAATGCCAACACTGACTGGAAGTTGGAACCTATCTTTCTGACAAAGTGTGTCCTAATTGGTAATCATCTTTATTTCTCGCCAAACACAGGTCAGCAGGATTACAGCATCACTGAAACTGACTACTATTCAGTGACATTTTTACTCAAAACATGAGACACGATAGCCACACTCACAAGGATGTCAAATGGCACTGCCATATTCTATAATAGTGATCAAAGTTTGGTAGATTCTCAATTGAATGCAAGGGGTTGCAGTACCTTTCCTTGATTGAAAACCAATGAATGGCAGAAAGCCAGAAATTATAAATGCTATAAGTTGCAACAATTTTTACTTCTTGCTGAACAAGTAGAAGCTAATAGTTGCCAAAATTGAAGTTTAAATCAGCATCATGGAAAATTATATTAGTTACCTCAAATTTCAGTCATTGTTAATACTATTTTATTTCATGATCCATTCTCCATGTTGTGGGTCTCATCTTCATTTCCCCTTAGGTCAGTCAATGGGACTCAAAATTGCATCCCAAGTTCTCCTCTAGCCAAATAAACTACCCACAACATGAAAATGACAAAAGGGTCTAGAGCAAATGCATTCTTAACTATCCCCTTGCCCAGAATCTTAGTCTACTTTTTCATCTGTCAAAGCAGCTTACAGATGTTTAAGACCACCTAATTAATGATTAAGAGAACAGAAATGAAATGCATGACTGAACCCCATGATGAAGAAAACCTCACTACTTTCAACTGAATAGTTTTTACCTGTCTTCTGATCCAAATCTGCTCCAACGACATCAATTTCCTGCATATATACATGTACAAACATATATAAGACAAACGAGAGAAGATTTTCCACCTCACAAAGGCCATGTAATATTTGCCTCCTGCCTTGCACTATATATCATAAACAAACAACAAAATTAGAAATCCAAAATATACCTTCGCCCCACTAAACGGACTTGAAGCATTAACATCTTTTAGTTCATTTTCAGAAGCACTGCTTGAATCAGAATCTGCACAAACCATAAATAGATCAACTATCAAACAAGACAAAGATCAACAACAAGACCAATGCACATTTGACAATCAACCATAGGTTTTAGGTCATATGAGCCCGAACTATAAATAAAACCATCAGGTTAGACATGGATGGTCAACCAGTTTCTATAACCAAGAACTTATCATGACACACAGAGAGGTTCAAGGAGAGAACTCCAAGCTAGGCCATTGTTTTTGGATTTACAAGTTCCCGCGGAATCTGAAGCAAGAAACTGATGGGAAGAAAAGAAGTTCATCAATGAAGAAAGAAATAAACTGCATCCGTAATCACCCAGGTGATCATACTTTTGTGAAACTCCTTTAGAGAAATAAGGATATGGAGAGGTTAACTAGCACTTGGATAGGATGATAGGGCCATAAAAAGGTTAGAAACTGTTAAAAAGAACCAGAATTTGGTGGCAATGGTTTTGATGATGGTCCAACAAGAAACCTGTAACTTCTTTTTGTTTCTTTGTAGTTTTATATATTCTATATTTGAGAACATTCATGGCCTCTATTCTTCTATGATTGAACTCCTAATGTTTGGCAATATGAATTCTGAACGAAACCTCTGAATATCCAACTAAAGTTTCATAATATAAGAACATTCCACCTTAGCCATTCAATAGCACTTTGAGCAGTATGAGTCCTGAGTACAATCTTCCGAATACAAGTATAAATCTATACATGTTGTGAACAGACTCCAGTTGTGCATTGCAGTTGGTGATCTATCTCTCAAGTTCATCAGTTAAGTCCCAAAAAAGCAGAAACTACATTGGTTCCATCAACAATTATTCCTTCATAGTTTTGAGGCGAAGGCCTGACTGAATTTAGTTTAGAAGTTACATAAGCCTATTGTTGGTATAAATTACTCCTTTGCAAAGGAGGTGGAAAGTAATCGACATCAACAGCATTATAATAAACGCCATCATAATTATTGCAGAGTAGCATTTTATTGTTAAAACTAGTCCCATCTTCTCGACACAAGTGAGAGGTAGTACACCATTTCGGTCAGAACACCTTTTCAATCATATTGTTCGCTTTTCATGGATGCCTATATATGAACTGCAGAGTTTGGAGATGCCTATATATGACAGTATTGAAGTTCCCATGCTAACATTTTTGAGATCACCACCTAGCCATAATGTCTCGACCAATTATGAGAGACTGTATTCTTTGTATTGGAGAACTTTGACTATTTGACATATCAACATAAACTTAGGTCTGAATCTGACTTGAGCACCAACAATACCAAAGTTAACTAAAATTTGTATCATTCGAAATATTTTATCTTTTCCACCCTTTCTCTACCTTGCACTTCTCTTCTCTATTGCTTTCCAATCATCTTCATTTGTTATGCTTGATGGTTTATAGAAAAAAAATGTAAAACCAATAGTCTTTAAAACCCAGCATCCCCAACTAATAAATAAATGCTAGAACTTCATCAAATTAAATAGAAAGACACATATTTTATTATAGATTGGGTCCCTTTTGACTCACGGTCATTATCAGGAAGTTCAATTAGGCAATTGAGACCTTAAGTTCATCGATTTGAAGCTTAACTTCAATAGCCTAGTGAAGTTGCCTATTTAGCCAGAAACTTCAACAGAATGAAGGCTTTATTGGGATTAAAATTATATTATTCTTTTATATTAAGCATATAAAACCTCTACCAGTAAATTAAGAACCTACCATAACCCATCAATGAATTTATAAGATTGAAGTTTACTACAAATCATAGTAAAATTAAATGCATAACCTAATTACCACTTGAGGTGCCTGAAGTAGTCTGATTGTTGTCTATTTTTCTTGTTCCTTTATCTAATTCAACTGGGGGATAGCTTGAAACGGGAGGCTCATTCCCACCAGCATCTACATCCTCATCCGCAAGATCATTGCCTGTAATATGTTAAAACCATAACCAGATAGGCATGAAAACCTGCTGTTAACTCACAGTTATCTGATATACATGACAGGAGGGGGTAGGAAAGACTACTAACCTTTGTATAATTGCATAGTTGAGTTGCTAAGCCCTGATTCATTTAGGAGCTGCACTCAAAATAGAAATAACATTGTTATAGGATATCAAGGCATGGTTATAATTTTCTATTAAGAATGAAGGAGAGAAAAACATGAATACCTCGATAACACAAGGTTCTGCTTTTGCATCATTTTGTTTCTTCCGGATATGGTCATCTAACTTCTTGCGCAACTCAAACAGGGTCTCATCATTGAGATCATCAATATCAATCTCAATCTCATCCTCTCCATCTTCGTTCGCGTTCGAACCATGTTGCCTCAAGAAGTCGATGATATTATCTGGTAGATCTCCTAGATGTGCTTCCAACTCCCTACTTAGATTATGCTTTTCATCATTGGTCATCACCAACTTAACTGGCTCTGGCAAGATGTTTGGTTGTATCGAGGTAATTTTTCTCTTCTTTGAGGGAGGCATTGGTTTAACTAAATCTATTTCTTCATGAACAGGCTGTTGTTGAGAACCACTTACTGGTAGTTTCTTCTCAATGGGCTTCCACCTTAGCTCAAAAAATTTACTAAGAATATCCGCCATGACATGCACATCATTGCCTGGAGGATTATAAGTCATGGCATTGGAGAACGTGAGCCTGACATCAGCAAGAAACTGAAATGGACTTGAATAATTGCCTGAGCCAAGTTTTTGTTTCACTGTCCCTAGATCCATGGGTCTCTTGATGACATTGAAGTAATCTGGAATATTCAGTTCAACAACATCAACAGGTTTATTGAACACCCAACCATGCGGATGTGACATTAACTTCTTTAACAAGTTCTCACACTGTTTTTTCAAAAGTAGACTGAAAGTCTCTGGTACAGCTGGCTCGTTGACGGATTGAAACCTTCCTGCAACACCTCGACTCAAGCTATGTGCCTTCTGAGCCTGTGGATCTATTGATTTTCTAAAGTTCGTTTGGGTTCCATGGACATTGCTGCAGTTAATAATATTGCTGGAAGATGACACTGTAACCTGAGCCTTGTCCACGTCAACTCTCTTCTGAAATGTCCTAATTAAATCAAGTTCAGATTGCAACCGAAGTAACCACTTGTGTTTTTCAGAAGATGGTAGTGTTGACAAGGGGACACTTTGTATGGGCACACCAAAACCATCGTGCGATGCAGAGATCAATTTAATCCATTTTTTTCTAGGGCCGCTTGAGTTCTCATAGGCAGATATTTCCATATGATTGCGTCCAGAACAACCAGACACTTCAGATTCTTCATTGGGAGGAAATCCCCCAGAATAAGCATCAGGAAACCTATCCTTCTTTGCCATGACGCCTCTAAAACTTTTACACCCTATTCACAATGGTGTGTATTAGAACCTAGCCAAAATATTTCTTCACACTTGCCTGGAAGTTCAGGACAAGCCACTAAACTCACCCAAAAGATCCATGACTAAACCCAGTACTCAGTTCCCATATTGTCCTTTGATCATCACAGTATATGCTTAAATATTGATTTTCGGTTAGATTACATTTATATTTGGGTTTGTGAAAATTAAAATCTCGCACAAACTCAACGCGTGCTATCGATTAATTTTCTTAAATGATTACAGCTACTCTGATGTGAAACATCGACTTTGCCTATTCCGCCATCTGGAATTTGAATTACAGTGCATTAGGACGGAAAAAAAGAAGAGAGAAAGAGCATACACAGTGGCGAAAGGGAGAACTCTAATCCCACCGCAAAAATCCCTTTTCCGGTTGAGAAGAAGGAATTTTTGCTATGTTGAGTTGGGATTGGATCTTGATTCAAACTCCTCGAATAATCAACACCAATGACTCGAGAAACAATAACATAAAACCCTAACCAAAAGATGTCCACCAGAATTGAAGTTGGCGAAGTGGCAAGAACCTGTCTGGGAGAAAATCAGTGACCTGATGACGACGGAGGCGCAGAAACTTCGTGGTGGCTGCGATCGTACGGCACATAAGCAAGCAAAGTTGAAGTGAGACTCTTGGGAGAGGGAGAGGGAGAGGGAGAGGGAGAGGGAAGTGACGGTCTCTTTTATTTATTTTAGAGTGAGAGTTTAGAATGAATGTAGGCCGTTAATTGACGCCGTTTTCAGAATGAAAGGTGTTTCTGCATCAGCATGTGATGCAGATTGCAGACGCACGTGAGTGAAGCCTGCCTGATATGGTGATGAAACTTTGAGGAGACTCTTGCTTTTAAACATCAATTCCCTCTTAACAACATTTTCATAAATCAGTTTTATTTTTATAGAATATCATGGATACATCCATAACCTAATTTTTATTATATTATATCTTTTTACATACAACTTATAATAATTATGATTTGTGAATTTCAGAACTTTAAATATTTATGTTTAAGATTTACTCATTCTACCTTTTTCATATATTTGGTTGCTCAACAAGTAAATAGTGAAACTTATTCACCTCCGATTTTAAAAATAAAATAAAATCTTGTTTAGCTGGTGATCGTCCAGATTTATGAAATGGTTAAAAATCACTTAAGATACCCATGCTTCTTTAGTAAAATTAAATTAGTATAAGTAGTTGTGTGATACAAATAAAATGTAAAAAAAAATATATATATATATATATATTTTATTATAAATTAAGAATAAAAAATGAATCCTAATTCCATTAAAAAGGAAAATCTCAAGTATATATTTGATCTGAAATTACACTAGCGCTGTCCATTTTTTTAATTTCAAGTACATTACTTCAAATACTTACGAACCTCTCGCCTATATCTCTTGCCACTTTGGAATTACTGGTGCAAGCTGAGTTATATTTGCTTACACTCCCACCACCATCATCATTCATGAGGAGGTAAATTGTGTATCTAATACATGCAGATACTCAAGTCTTGAATGTTCAGAAGCCGACGGGTAAAACTGTAAAACTCGTAAATCCATTACAAAACAGCAAAGTACCATCCGACCACGGATTTCAGAACATTTAATATATAAAACAAATGACTCCCTTATTCCTTGCTTCCAAGTTCCAAAATGAACCAACTAGTGCTACTATCACATTACCAAAACACACAATACACGAGGAACAGGCCAAAAAAATGCATGGTACTACTAGTATTCTTTCACAGAAATTATATTATTCCTCATTCCAAGTCTTGTCACAAACCTTTGACCAAGACGAATCTTTAGTTGACCACGTCAAGAACCAGCTTGCGAGACTTGAGGACAGACCACCTCATACGCCTGTAGTATCCAGCTTGAAGCAGGGCCAGTGAAAGTACGAAAATCCACTTGAATCCCATCTGAACCAAAATCAATATGATGATTATAGATACACACAACCTGTAACTTATTAAGAAAAGGTCTAAAAGTAACTTGGCCCAGAGACCACACGTATGTCGTCTATGTGCATCTTTAGTAATTCGTTATACACCTAACTTCTTATATCAAATCAAAAGTCATACTTACTGCTATACCCTAGAAGTTGCTATCAGTCATATCCGCTAGGAGTAAAGGGGTAGAATGGGGAGTAGTTTTGATCAGGGCAATTTTGGGAGTAGGAGTATTCTATTACAAGGGGTAGAAAGAGCAAAGTGGCTTTAAGAGCCTGCTAAACAGCTGCGAGTAGGAGTTGGGATGAGCATTCTGTTTTGTACACAATTTGGACGTGAGTTCTATGAAGAATCTCTGGCCTCTCGAAAGGCAAAAAACCCTTTGTTAATCTTTCGATTGTGAGTAATACAACCAGAAATTAGCATTGATTTTACTGTTTCGATTCGGTGTTCTTCACTTGCTTATCAAAACATTTTGCGATTTTTATAACAAAACCTATCAACATTTTTCTAGTTCTAGAATCCGTGACCAAGTTGGAAGCAAATTGCAAAAAGAAAAACCCTGCAACTCAACGTCAAGATGCATATGGTTTTTTGCTAGTAAAGGCTATAGGGCTGGTCAATTGGTCTTAGAATTTTGAAGCATTTAAGGACTGCTTACCAGTTTCCTTTCTTCCATTTCTGGTTCTGCAGCCCAACTCAAAAATGACACGACATCTTTCCCCATCTGCAGATATATATAAATTAAAGAGACAAGTTTGGAATACCAAAAGAGACAACGTATGCCTAACAACCAACTGGCGATATAGGAGGGCCAACCAACCTGAGCCTCTGTTGCAGGGGTGCCATCTTCATATTCGACAGCACCATCATTAAGCATTTTAGGCATTGCAATAGCCCCCCCAGGGAAGTAGGGATTATAGTGCAGACCTTCCCTGATCTGCAAGACATTTGTAGATTGACTGTTAGGTGGACAGAGAAAGATATACAAATTGGACTCGAGTGTAATCATGAAAGTTAGTTTGCAAATAAAAAGGGTCGTGAATATAAGAACTTGGTCATGATTTACAAACATAGCTATGATCAGTATGTCAATACAACATTTTCTGTATATTATTTAATTAATCAGAATCACGATCATAGCTGTCTTTCAAGATAACATAATGATCATAATTATTGTGAAAATCCTACTCCTTTTGTTGAGTAAACATGCTTCCTCTTATAAGAAACGGTTAGAGTGGACAAAGAATGCATATTTCTGCTCATACGATTACAGAACTTCAGTCTTAAGGTAAAAACGTAGCCATTAAAGGAGTGGCACTCCGACTAGTTTGAAACCAGTTAACTTTCAAAATCTTCATATTCAACAAAATCTCTTGGTGCACATGTCTATCACAGATAACAATCTAAAACACAACATTAACTACATAAATAGGGAGAACCCGTAGCTAACTCATGAGAATGTCAATAGCGTAAATTAAGGTGTTCTTCACCAAAAGCTAATGCAAGTCCAAGGTGGTAAATTCTTCTAAATCCTAAGTTGAGATACAATAAAAAAAAAAGAATATTATGTGGTGTAAGATTCACTACTCACCGAAACGCCAGCAGGAGGATCACGGTACCCAGTTAGAAGTGCAAATACATAGTTCTGTCCATTGTGACGAGCCTGAGGGGACAGAAGGTAAGAATTTGCTGACAGGATGATAAAACCCTAAAAAACTTAAACAGGAATCAGGAATTACTTTGGTGATCAGACTCAAGTCTGGAGGATAGGCCCCTCCATTAGCAAATCTAGCCGCTTGCTCATTTGCATAGGGTTGAGGAAATCGATCACTTAGCTTGCCAGGGCGGGTAAACATCTCACCCTCATCATTAGGACCATCAACCACCTCAATTTCGGCAGCCATACCTTTTGTTTCCTCTTCTGTATATGCCACACCCACCAAGTCACGATATGAAATCAAACCCATTGAATGGCAGGATGCACATACTTGAGTGTAAACTTGGTGACCACGTCGAATCCTGATCAAGGTGAAAGACCAAAAAGCAAAAGGTCAATTCCCAGAGAAAGGAATAACCAGTATACACATCCCATGGGCCATGGGGACCCATAGCATTAGAGCTCCCCGATTATACGGAAACTATAACTGGATGAACCACAAAAAAATATTGAGATAAAAGTGTGACAGGTGTTCTTTATGCTTGACAAAATAACACTGTTATAAAGATAATCTATATCTATGAGGAAGGAGCCATTTGTATCTTATTTCTTGATTAGGTTAGAATGTAAATTCAGTTTTCAATATGCAGACTACTACTATTGATTAGAAAGAACTCATAACACAATATGATAAATAAATAAAAAAGGAACAAAAGTTACAAAACAAACTCACGAAGCATGGTCATATGAACTGAGAATGCCCTGGTGAGGCCAAGGATAGCTGGGACACTCTAGACCATGTTCAGCCTCATCAGCAGCTGCTATAGTTGTAAAGCTCAACAGCCCTGAAACACCTGCTCCAAGGAGTGCAATTGCCCTCAGGGACTTCATGCCAGCAGATCCAGAAGCATCTTGTTCTTTCTTTGAAATCAGAGATGACAAAGCTGGAGGTGCCTGATTTTTTTTTTGATAAGTTGTAAGTGACTGCAGTAATCAGTGATCAAAAAATGCAGATGAGGCAAGACAAGGTATCGTAACCAGATTCATATATGATTGCTTAGTCACCCTTGGACACCTTTATATGTTATTTTCGTTTAGGTAGTGATAACATGGTTGATTCAAGCTATGCAGTCTTCCATGGTATTAAAAATTTCATGCAATGGATCTGCCAATCTACAAATAGCTCTAATAACAGCAGACTTAGATGGCACACCAGTTGTGGACATTTTATGTAACACATACAAACGAGTAGCTATAGTTGATTTAAGTTATTATTTCTAAAATCAAAATGCTTTCATATCTTGACACACGAAAATGGGCACAGCCATTGTTAAACGCATTTTTTGGCATGCTTGAAATCGCCAACTGGGGACTCAATGATCATTACATAGCGTACAACCAGTGCACCCTTTGCAGAGTTACAAAAAGAGGGAGAAAATTTTCTAGTAGAAAAGAGAAAAAGACAATTCAGGAGACAACTTCTACACCACAATTTCAGTAGTAATAACAAATATCGACTGACATATAAATGCAGAAAGTATATTTTAGATTTTTAGCATCTCTAACCCAGTTATGTTTATTTCAATGACCCACAGGCCATGGTTCATCAAGGGGCGTGTGATACATTAACTTCAGCAATTTGTTTGCATTAAAAAAAAGTGCAGGCTTCTAAGAGAAAATACTTCAAGGGAAACAAAAGTGGCAAACTTTTCACATTGCAGCATACTACTTACTAAGTTTTGGGAATTGAGTGTTAGTGTATCACCATGCATTAACTTAATTTTGGCCCACCTAATTTCCAAAACTTATAATAACAATCTAGCTCCTCTTGGCAGTTCTCAGATATGTCTCTCACTCTCATCACTAGAGTCCCTTTCCTGATGTGGAGCATTTACCTCATTTTGACACGATCAAAGTGAATGCTGAACTCCTATCATCAATGTTTATACAATATGAAAGTGCTATCAACTATAAAACGTTCTTGCTTTAATCTTATGCCAAGTAAATGTAACCATTAAGCACAAATTCAAAAACCCATCTTATTCCCTATCCCATATTATCTTGATTCTGACAATTTAGGTGACAGCCTGCTAGGGAGAATAGCATATTTACGAAATGGCTTCTTTGCTTTTGCTATCACTACTTCCACTCACTCATATACCTAAGAGAAATCAGACTCTTAAGAACAAACTAAGACCAGCAAGCACAGGGACACATAAAGCAAAAACGAGGGCGTTTGTAATAAACCAGTAAAAAAATGCAAAACAGAATAATGCTTACAGTGGTTTGAGAATGAAGTCTGCTCCTCAGCAAGTGGTAAATTCCCCTACCACCAGCCATTTAAGCCAATTTCCTGTGAAACACATATATAATATTAAATGTTAAGTCCTATAAGAAACGCCCACATCAGGTACAAGTCCACCCCCAACTTCTATAAGGTCAAACGCGTTAGTTCAAGAGAACAAATCACAAAAGTAGTAATACCCATCCCCGTTCTAAATGCAAAGAGACGCTTATAGGACTCGATTCGTAAACTACAAATTGATACGTGATTCCGAAATCATGGCAGAAACATTCGATCATATTGAACTTTATTACGACAAATATTAATATTTATGTTAAATTTGCACTTAAAGAGTCCAGGAAATAAGTATACCTTTTTTTCTGGAACAGGGGAGGTAGCTATTTTTCACATAACTGGAAGAAAAAAAAAAGGTGCCCTAATTGTTACTAAACGGATTATAAAGCGGTCTGAAAAATTAAACAAAAAAACTTAAAGCACCAGCTCAAGATCTGATTTCAGGTGTTAGACAAAAGAAATGATAGCTTCGAGAAGAAATCAAGGAATACAGGAATAAAATACATTTAGCACATCACAATCGCATAGATAAGAGACTTGGTGGCATTGATTCAGCGTTGATGACAAAAACACTTACAGGATGTGTTAGGAAGAAGTAATCGTAATCGTAATCGTAACGGGCGGCGTAAAGCTGCCGCAGAGAGATCCGATAAGGAAGGAGATGGAGAAATGAATCAATCGCCCAAACAGAAGGAGATCTTCCCACAACCACAACCACAAGCACGAGCACGACGACCAGTCTACCATTTGATTTTTGCTTGTAAGAGAAAGAGACGAGCTTTGGATGGGCCAAGGCCTGATACAATGCCCAATCCATAACCACAATTTCAGCTTTCGGTTTGGGTTGTGTATACTTGGGCCTTCACCTTCTAACTTCTAATTGAACCATAGGGATTAGGATTAGGGAATGGTTTCGTTTCATTTAAACAAAATGTGTTTTTACGGTGTTGGTGTGTTGGGTTAGTTATACATGGTTATTTTGTAATGATTAAATAATATAAAAAATGATTTATTCAATAAGACCTTTACATAGAAAGTCAAGTTATTTATCTCTCTTAATAAATAAATAAAAAACGAGCTTCTTCCATCTACAAATATTAAATAAAATGATTAAACTATTCCTATCAGATCTATAAATCAAAATATCTATTAAGTTTGCTTTAGAAAGTCCAACTAGGGATGAAAAGCATACCCATTGGGCCAATTACCCTAACTGGACAGGGATTTTGCACTTTGACGGTTAATAGGTAGGGGGCACTTATTTTCGTCCCCGAAGTGGGGTCGGGGATGGCATTATCGGACTTCGATTAAATCTTTTTGTTTTATTTAATACATGCATAGTGTGTATGAACAAATAATAATAGAAAAAAATATTATTCTATTATATTTTTAAAATGTTGTTATTTCACAGATAATTAAATAAACAATTCCTATATATATATATATATATATTTTTTTTAAATAGCTATTAGTTTTATATTTTAGACACAAAAAGAAAAGAAAAATCTGTGTGTTATCATATTAAAAGAAAGTAGAATAATTTGTAAAGACATATTGAAATAACGTGTAATAATCTATCAACTCGAGGTCGAGGTCCATGGGAATAGAAAATAAACATTGGCTTTGGCTGCGGTAATCGGGAAACCATTGGCGCCACTATTTATTTATATATTCTATTCTCATCACTGATGAGACTCGGAGAAAAAAAAAAAAAGAATAAAAATGGTGCGCAAACAGATTTCCACAAAATCAACCATCCTCTTCTTATTCCTTACTCTTGTTGCTGCTGCCGCTCTCATTTTCGACTACTTATGGGCTTCATCTTCAGCAATCCATTCTAATCATCTTCTAACCCTAACCAAAGGTAACCTCATTCCCTTCCTATAATTTTCAACACTCATAATTAAAACTCATATTTGCAGATGAGAATGGTACGAGGCTACTATCAGGCACATTTGCTGATTTAGCTGCACCCCTAATCCAATGGGAAGAGATGGCGCCCGCACCTGTGCCCCGTCTTGACGGTGCCTCAATACAGATCAATCAACTCTTTTTTGTGTTTTCGGGCTATAGAAACCTTGACCATGTATAACCTCCTTCTTTACTTTTATATCTGCTATCAACTGCTTTCCTTTCCTTTCCTTTCCTTTTCTTTTCTTAGGTATTGGAAACTGCATACTTTATTTTTAGGTACATTCCCATGTTGATGTGTACAACATTACAAGCAACAAATGGGAACAAAGCTTTGCTACACCAAAAGAAATGGCTAATTCTCATTTAGGAACAGCAAGTGATGGCAGATATATATATGTTGTCTCAGGCCAAAAGGGTCCCCAATGTCGAACTCCTCCCATCTCCCAAACATTTGTCTTGGACACTCAAACAAGAAACTGGGATTCCTTTCCCCCGTTACCAGAACCAAGGTATGCCATGCAATCATCACCATCCCTTGTTCATTTCAACTTGTTTCACCATTCTGGATTCCAGGTACGCCCCGGCAACGCAATTTTGGAGGGGAAGACTTCATGTGATGGGGGGTGGCAAAGAGAATCGTCATACACCCAGTACCGATCACTGGAGTATTGCAGTGGCCAACGGCAAACCTTTAGAGAAAACATGGAGGAAAGAAGTGCCAATTCCTCGTGGAGGTCCACACAGGTAAACTGACTCGACCGACGGGTAAAATTGTCATTTTCATCGTTCAGACCACAAAAACAAACAACAAGTTATCTAAATCCATACTGCTGTTTTTTGTTATGTGTGGACAGAGCTTGTGTTGCTGTGGGTGATCGGTTGTACGTTATTGGTGGTCAAGAGGGTGACTTCATGCCGAAACCAGGGTCACCTATCTTCAAGTGTTCGCGTAGGCACGAGGTCGGTGGATTTTTTTTAAAACTAGATCTAGTATAATAAAAACAAGTATGAAGGATTCATGTGATAGCATAAGTCGCAATGTTGGTTTAAACTTGCAGGTAGTTTATAGCGATGTCTACATGTTGGATGACAAGATGAAGTGGCATACATTGGCACCGATGCCGAAGCCGGATTCACATATAGAATCTTCATGGGTAGTTGTTAACAATTCCATCGTGATCGCGGGAGGCACAACGGAGAAGAATCCTGTCACAAAACGAATGATATTGGTTGGAGAGTTGTTTAGATTTGATCTTCACTCCAAGGTATGTATAATCAAGTATCTTATTGTTTATCTATGTTGTTTCCAACATCATCTTATACTAGGATAAAAATAATATACCCAGAAATGGCATGTGATCGGGAAGCTTCCTTATCGTGTTAAAACGACACAAGCAGCTTACTGGGATGGATGGTTGTATATCACATCCGGTCAGCGAGACAGGGGACCAGATAATCCGCAACCAAGAAAAGTGGTAGCCGACTTATGGAGAACCAAATTGAAGTTGTGAAAGATACTGTTTTCACTAGATTGCATTTGATCAAGTGTTCCCATTTTGACTAGTAAGTTGTAAATGAACAATTAGATTCAAGTTTTATCAGCAACACTTTTGGTCCAAAAACCACACAGAACATGTATTTGACATGGTCAATGGGCTGTACAACACTAAAGTTTCTTGCTTATACAACAAATCAATACAATATTCGTATCAGCAGATAGGTGGCTTCAAAATAGAATACGAGGACCAGGGGATTTATGATCAGGAGTAACACAAGAAATGGAAGGAAAAAAAACCACCAAATGCAAACATAAGCAGCAATACGCAACTTGTATATTTGTCTTGCTGCAAGGATCATCAAAAGTGTGGAAAATATAGGTAGAATCTGAAGCTCACCTGATTCATCAAGACATGATAAAAAGGCATAGATTGGATTATCTTAGTAGCGGAGCATAAGGAACTGGGCATGGCGATGTAGATGCATCTGGTAATTGGTTTATCAGATCAACAGTCGCCTGCAAGCATCTGCTTAATATTTTCTTCTCGCACCTGATGAGCTGCGTAGCAACTCGTTTCTTGGGATCAATATCACAATCTGCCAACTGAATTTTCCCAAACCCACATCATTAGAATCTAGAGGTAGGGTAGGGATATCTAAAACTGAAAGAAAACAGGAACATTACCATCGCTTCATCTTCACTTAGAGTAGTAGGGTAACCTGACAGTCTTTCTCTGAAATACGTAGCCAGTTGGTCTAAAACTGCATGTTCCATACAAGAACTCACCTGTAATACCCTCGTAACATGAAAAATGATAAATATAATGAAGTTGTAACCTGGAATTCACAATATGTTCACCACATAGACCTACCGGGCATACTGGACCTTGAGAAGATAACACAGACTGCATCTCCGAAGGATCTGAAACATAACCTAGTCTCATATATGGAAGCATATCTAGAACGGTTTCTCTTTCCTTTCCCACGTTAACCTAATTACAAAAAACCAACATATGTTCAATAATAAAGTGAAAATAACATAAATTCAATCAGAAATTGAAACTAAGAATGATTTATGCCTGGAAAGTTTGTATGGTCAATTTTCCATTTCGTTGAGCAACCAATCTCTTGTCCTGATATTGAGGATCCTCTGTATTCAATGCTGCCTGGAAGTGAAAGACGTAAGAGGAAGTACAAGCAGAAGCAAAGATTCTTGACATAATAGTAAAAATTGCATGAAGATATGAGAAGTTTAAAGTTCACCTCGACCACCAAGCGGTCATAAGAGTTATCTTCGTCAACAAAACCATAATTGATGAGTAATTTTGAATTAGGTTGTGGTCCACACCTACAAGATATTTGCATGACAAAGATCAACAGTGTGCCTTAATGTTAAGTAAGTGAGCGCTTTAAAAACTGCCTTTTTTTCTTCACAGGTAAACTCTAATGTTCTATATAGACTATAGAGCATACATGAGTATGCCAGACAATGCTAATATAAATATGCTGTGTGCCCATCTTGATGTTTTCTTGGCAAGATCGAACCTTTAAAAAATACACACAGGACTAAAACATCTCTCTCCCACTGTGAAAAGTCCCAGTACAAAGAGAGTAATAGTTTGAGATCTGATTTGTATATGTACACGTTCAAAGTAGATACTTACAAAGAGGGGAGGGAATGATGCTTCAAATGATTAAAAAGATGTTATATTAACATAGAAATGATGATTATAACAATGATGTCTACATCAACAATCATGAAATAGCATCCTGAAGTTACACCTTGCGATTTAGTCCAAAAGGAAGCAGACGCCATACCATACTACAATCGATTGTCCGGCTATGTATGGCCGATCAACAACCAATTGGACAGCTCCATCTACAGCTGTTAACATTGCCTTGCAGTTGCTCCTATAGGTCAAGAGAGGAGGTCCAAGAGGAACCAATGCAAACCTTCGTGCCAAACTGACTTTCTGAATTTTTGAGAGATTTGCAAATTAATAAGCGGTAGGGGTATAGAGAATAGAACTGTAAAAGAAGGAAAGTAGATAGAAATCTGGCATGATACACTTGTGCTTAAAGGGTGATAAGTTATGAATATTCAAATTCTAGATAGGGTTGAGAATTCAACAATCGTGTGTTTAGAAGTTTGAATAGATTATTTTTATCCAGAGCAGTTCACCTCCATAAGAAAACTTGAGGGGATCCTTACTTCTTATATAGCTATCATTTATACACCCCGAAAGTGGTCATACAAACTTACATGCGGTGGCAATAAGAAGCGACCAGTCCACATTCAATACTAGAAGGTTAGAGATTTTAAAAAGTAAAGACCTCATTACAAGTACCTAATGGCAACAAAGTGTTATCAGATGATAGGGCAAACCTGCAAATGCACGACACAAGATTGAACTGCAACAAAAGCTTGCTTAAAGATCTCAAACGAAAAGGCCTCCGTAGGGATATCAAATGGATATTGCTGCACAAGGAAGAAAGGAAAAAGAAAAACTATAGCAATCAGCCATGTGAAGAATTGGGATCAGCAGAAAGAAAACTACAATCATTCCAAGTGAACTTGTGGAGCAAAGTAAATAGCTAAAATTCTGATACAATGCAAATCACTAAAATGAAGAAGGAAAAAACACCTGAAACAAGGATCCAGCCATAAACCAGACAGTGTCAAGCTCATTATACTCTTTTCTGATGCCTTCTGCTCTTTCAAGAACTTCAGCCTGAGATGTTAACATAGGGATGTTTACTGAACTGGTGGAAGTCATAGACCTTTTGTGTGCCAGGTTTCTTTTTAAGTTAAAGTTAGAATGGGAACAGATACCTTTACTGGACTGCCTGTCAGATAATTCAACTCAGATTCAGACCACAAGAGTGGTGATTCCACAGCTAGCTGCCCCCTACCACGCTGCCGATCAAGCTCTTTTATATATGGGTACCAGACAGACTCTTTTCCTTGTTTTTTCTCATACATTAGATACAATGCCAGGCAAGCTAACTCTGATAATTTGTTTGTAGTTAACAGTTCCGCTGCAATAAGAATATAAGATAAGGAAGTATTCATAATTATGACCTATCAAACAGAAGGATGTTAATCCTCATGGCCTTCAACCCCCGGTTGCTTAAGAATTCCACACCTAAATTTGGAGTTGTGTAACCATTTTTTTCCTTTGATTGGATCTAGTCGAAGCTTCATAACATTATATATATATATATATATCAAAACTGCTTAGAGATTCCCACCAACTATAAGGTGAATACACTCAGAGCTACTTTACCTTATTTTGTTAATCCGACTGTTATCCTAGATGTAAAACAAAAGATGGTTGAGCAAAATCAAATTATGCAGTCTGTTCTACAGGTAACACAAATTTATAACGAGGCATATAATCGTGTTTGTGCCATATCTTCTCAGTTGAGTGCATCAATTAACAATGCCAATCATACGCACATCTAAATATCTAATAAAGAAAAGTTTGTAGAATCGAACAGCATCTTACCGATAGTTTCGTTCCCCAAAACTCTCTCGAGTGTTACAACCAGCGAATTCGGAACAGAAAATACAGTATCACCTGCCTACAGTAAAGACAGCGATAAAATATATCATGAAATAAATTTCACATCTATTGATTCAAAGGAACAAAAATCCAAAACAAATGCACCAACCTGCAAGTCCTCGCTTGCGGCGACGTAATGAATAGAAGGATGTCGTGAATCGTACGCTTTCCTCTCTTTGATAACCACCTTACAAGGAGGTAAGCCATTCTTATGCATCCAAGATTTCAAATCTTCCTCCTCCTCAAACTCTGAATCTTTCTTGCTGGCAACCGTAAGAGAGGTCTTCCCGGAGACAAGTGTATCGGAGCTGGAGGCCCGACGAAGAGAACGACGAACATTATTCTTGTCATCTCTTGAATTAAAAAGCGATACCCTAGAAAGAACAGAAATAGGGCGATAATGAGTGGAAGAGTAAGCTGGATTGAATATGCATTTGGTGTGGTGAAGATAAGCGACGTCCATGGTGAAGTTATTGATGCTGGTTCATTTAAATGAGAAATAGGGTTAGGGTTTATGAGATGGAGCAAACTGTAGGGTAAGAATTGAAGATTTTTGGATGGTGACGGAGTGAATTTGCGATATTTTGAGTTAGGTGTGACTTGTGAGGAGGGGGATAAGGCCTAACTCCTCCTAAGGGGAAGAAGAAGATGATGATGATGGTTTCCGATTGGATTGGAGGGAAATGGGAAATGGGAAATGGAAAATGTAACGTCTGATTGTGATCAATTTACACATTCGCTCCTTCAACTTCCTACTCAAATCATTAGGAGTCTATTATTAATGTCATGTACCATTTTATTACAACATCTAATAAATCATTTTAGTAATAAAATATAAACGGAGGAATCAGACATTTTTTCTATCAAAATACAGACATTAATGACTTACAAAATTATTAATTTATGAATGCTATCTTTAGCAAAGTGTTATTTGCAAAATCTTTATTATTTCGGTCAATTATGTAGCACATAAAATGAATTGGAAGGTGAAAATGGCTCTTTTGAACGGTTTTTCAAATTACAATGGATTATAATTGTATGTATTTATACAAAAATGATTTACATATATAAGATTATTATCGTTTTAAAGATAATAATCTTATATATATATATATATAGTAATATAAATGTTTTACAAACAAAGATAATATAAATGCATTGGAGTTAATTGTATTATTTAATAGAAATCTGTTTATTGATAAGGACGATACAAACGTAGTCGCAACAACTTTTGCATCCCTTAACTTTTGCCAAAAGAAATTGCAACGAACTCCCAAATGCATTTTATAATTTCTTTAACAATTTTCTTAAAATCTTTAACCAAATTAATATCTCAATACATTTTATAATAAAGAAACTCCTTCTAATTTCTCTCTACCAAGAGTACTGCAAACTGCCTCTCCTCAAATGTTAAATTATTCAATACTCCATACCAAGAAAAAAGAGAAGCTGGTCACATTAATGGAACCTTCAAAAGAGCCTGAATTTGATTGGCTGTCCAAAGTAGGATAATGGGTCCAGAATTCAGACGCACCGTTCTGAGATTTCCTCTCTCTTTTTACCTTTGCTAATCTTATTACCACCTTCTTCTTGTTGCTCAGCCTTCTTTTGTGCTCGAACCATGGCTCGTCTTGCACGTGGGCGCAGTTCACGAACTTGTCGAGGTGGCATCACGTATGGTTCAAGGGGCCTGTCGCCAAACGGATGCTTGCTGCCCGAGAATATTCTCAGCTTACGATCTCTGTCCTGTGTGGATGAATAAGCTCTTGATGACTGATCTTGACTTTATACACAAGTAATATGAATGGCATTAAAGAAGAGCAAAACAAAACCTATTGGCAATGATGCAAAGGGGTTGTTTGGTTGGTTTTTTCATTAAGTCCTGTATTGGATAAAGTTGCATATGTATGAATCTGTCTGTATAGATGGCGAAGGTTTTTGTTTGGGAGGGGTTCTTCATAGATGAAAGGGGTGTGTTTTTTAATTGGGAGGGGTATGTTTGGAAAAAACTTAGCTTTCTACATAAAGCCCCCATCTAGAAGCTTACCGAATAAGCCACTTTCTATATCATTACGCCAACCAAACATTCGTGTATAACAGACCAAATAAGCTCTTAGTCCCATAAGCCTTTTAAACTGCTAACAAACAGAACCTAAGAGACCTAAAGTGATCAGCAATGTTCTCAAAAACACAATAACCGAAAACCAAATGATCCCCACTATCCCACATGGGGTTGATGTCATCCAAGATGTGCGCAGATCTCTCATCTACCCATATAGAAAATCAAGTTAGATGAAGTAAAAACTGGAAAAACCAACAAGGTTTTGTTAATAATTCTCTTCATATTTACCTTTAACAAATCAAACTGCTTACTTTGTGCTTTGGTTAGCTTACTATATGTCACATGCTAAGTATTTGACAGGTTCCAGCACCACCATGTTAACTGTTTCTACCTTTTTACTATCCTGGAAATGATGAGACCTTTTGAAAGCTAACTAACTACCCTAACTAACTACCCGAAAGGTTTACATCCATTATCAAGTTGTGTAGAGTTATCATATGGGAACTTTGGTATTCAAACTCAGAAACGGTTTCCATAAAGCATGTGATCACGAAACTATATATTAAGTTCCAAGGTACCAGAGGAAAGAGAGGATCAAAACCAACGAGATTTGAAAAAGATATATGATGATGGCTTGTGGTTTTAATAGATGAAGTAGCTCTCTGCGGAGCTAAATCATAGAGTTAAAGCCGATAACCAGAATTGAGCTCCAGTTACATGTCAGAGGTTTTGATACCAGAAATAAGCAAGAAGAAGCACAGGAAATCTTAGATCAAAACAGGCAGCCACAGTAATGAACTGAAGTTTGTATCACTAGTATAAATTTGCCATTGCTTTATTTAATACAGAGGCAAATTCATACCTATTAATGGGGTTACTTAGGTGAATAAGCTTCTGAAATATAGAAAAAAGCATGGACAGTCCTAATTTTTGTACTTCAACTAGCATCACTAGGAAGATATTACAGAAATTAGGACTCTCCATGCTTTTTTCTATTGTAAGAGAGAGCAGGTCCGCTCTCTTCCACACTCCTGAGACGAATTTCTAGATGTTATGCACAAAAAGTCTTATGGTCGACTCCTAGAAGACATAAATATAGTATATAAGAGATCTATTCCCATATGTCATAAACCAGAACGAAATTTTACCTAAAAAGAATAAAAATTGCTATAGACTCACATCACGCAGTTTATTTCTTGGGAGCATGCGAAGGACAGCTTTCCGAATGACTTCTGTAGGATCCTTCGCCATCTGGTCCTTTAAACTCCTTTCCTTGAGGTGGCCAATATACCTGTATACCAATTATACATGACATAGAGATCTTCAGATACATGGCATAATCATGGGGAGTGAAGAAAAATTAACATAAATGAATATTTATAGTTTCTTGTTGCTTCTAAGCTTTGGAACACAACACCAGGGGAAATTGACAAGCATGCCAGGTTTGAGGTATTCACTAACAGTGCTGATGATTCTCAGGACTCAGGAGTAATGCAGACAACATGATACTCACCCAGTGTGCCATCGGTAATATTTATCAGTAAGTTTTCTCCCAGTGACACAGATGTCTTTAGCATTAAGCACAATGCACATGTCGCCATCATCACGATTAGGGGCATATATAGGCTTATCTTTGCCTTGAACCACTGTTGATATTTGTGATGCTAATCGCCCTAGGACCTGCGTAAATGTTTAAGTGCTATTACTTTCCATAATTTCTTGGCACAAGCAATGAGATGGTGATTATAACATCTAGCCTGGTCACTAGTCAGGCAAGCCTTGATTCCTATTTAAGACACCACCGTTTTAAGAAACCATAGATGTACTATTTGTCCTTCTTTCAAGAAAAATTATACTTCTTCCCTAACCTATCCAGCTGCAGTGCCACCACAAGAACCGAAAGTTTCAAAATCCAACATGACACCATAGAGTAATATTGGGGGCACAGAGATTTTACTCCCATCATCCACAAAATTGTAGGTATTACTTTGTAGGGGGTCTAAATTAAAAAGTGTGTTGCTATTAGTGGAAGGGATCTGAAAACCCATGGCAAAAGTATACTTGGAAATTCATTATTGGCACCGAACTTTCTTACATATCTTCATCTTTCACTCGGTTTATCCCTCACTCAACTCAACATAACATGAACGCATCACAAAAGTTATTTGAAAGCCAAATGATGGTATTTTAGAAATTTTATGCACGATTAAACTTTTCCGTATCCATAGAAAACTTGGTATCTCATGGTGATGAAGGGAGTACATGATTGCACAAGATAATTCATTGAAGTGATTGGCATGCATGGAAGGTTGTACACTTCACATAAACAATGGAACCTTTATACTACTTGACCAAACCCTTTTTTTGTGTCTGTGTGGTTTTTTATTGGGGCGGAAGGGTTACCATACCTGGCCTTTGGCATCAAAGACTCTCCATCTCAGTCCGTCCAAATTGATACGTCTTAAGCCAGCAACTGCTTTCTGCAACAAGATTGAGAAGTTTTCAGTTTTATAGTCTTACCGAAAACTGTCAAGGGCTCAAACTCCCAGTTCAACGAAACAACAAACTAGGCACAACAGACCAAAATGATTCATTTATGTTAAAACAGAAGTTTCCCATAACTTACTTTCCCTTTCAAACAGCTAATCTGAATGAAGTTGTAGCATGGTTCTCATTATAAAAAATTAAGAATCAACTGAGAAATGTGGGTTTACACATAACATAGTCTAAACATCTTAGTTTTTTTTTTCTTTCATTTCTCTATTGTTTTCTGTTTCTTCAGCCTTTTCAGGCTAGCTTTCTTTTTGCAAGCCGGAAGTCTTTACGGAAACAACCATTCTACTCTCCCAGATAGGGGTCAGGTATGCATGCCTCCCAGACTCCACCTCGAGTGAGATATACTAGGCTTGTTTGGTTTGATCTGGTTTACAGGTTTAGCAACCAAGAAAGCTTAAGAACAGAGATTCTTGAATATCCTCAATAAGTCATGAGTCATGGATCTCAAAAAACGATATTGGAACTTTGTAACTCAGCTATAATTTGATTAATGTTTTGATTAATATGTTGTATGAGCCAAAAGAACTGCAACTAATAGGTAAATGTTGTACACGACTATGTTGCCTAACAGTTTGCAACTATAACTTCAAACCTTGAACTCTAGGAACCGATGACATCCTGTACATGGATGATAATCAACACCTCCAGAGCAACGAATTAACTTGTTCATTACTTAGAATTGAGTAAATACGCAAAATTAATTAATACTACAGATTATGACTTAGAAGTGAGAAAATCTTCAAATTAATCTATACTACAGGCAGATGATCAGTAGGCAATAGAAATTCGATTTCGACATGCTATTAAGCATTAATCCATCGATATCAACGCCAGACATGGAAAAAGGTTGTGTGTTACAGTGTACTCGCAGTAAAATTAAGTATTGAGCCTCACATACAACTTATATTCAAACCAGATAGATTTTTAACGTAAATGAGAGAAGTATACCTTGAGGTTTCCATTGAAAGACTGAGATGCGACCGACATTTGCTGATAGAAAAAGGAAAGATGAGAGAAATCCAACGTAAATCCCTCCAAAACCCTAGGGATTTCAGACCCTTTGCCCCTCAACGAACGAACGAGTACGCTTCGCCTGAATAACTTTGCCCCTCCCCTCCCTCCCAGGCTCCCACTCTCCAGTCCACTAGGAGATCAATTTCCGTTTAATTTGTAAATGGGCCAACCCAATGCATAAGACATGGTACAAAACTACAAACTACAAACTACAAACCCAATATATGAAAATTGCCTTTTTAAGATAGAGAATTTTGTTAACAGGCTCTGCTTATTATACATACGATTGTTTAGTAGCAGTTTAATAATATAGAAAATGATTCGTTTGGTAAGAGTTTTATGTAGAAAGTCATGCTTTTTTCCAAACTTGTTCTTCCAAATTAAATAACATACTACTTCTATTTCGGAAACAAAAACTTTTTCAAATTATATAGACAGATTAATTTATCAGAACTTAACAAAAAACCAACCAAACATAAAAGATATCTCCTAAAAGATTCTTTAAAAAGGATATTTATGCTAACAGATTCTTTAAAATGAAAAAAAATAGAGTGAAATTCTCTAAATATATATATAAAAAAAGAACCTTCCCAAAAATAACACACTATTTTTATGAATTTTATTGGATATTTTAATAAGCAGCACAATACATTCTCTCAACTCTAAAATAAAATTTGAAGATATGGAAAATTTTGTTTGGGTCTCCTTTTTTCGATTTTGAAGAATGATCTTCTGTTGGAGCCAATTTCACAAGAAAAAAACCTTCATAAACATATATCCCATGGCTGAAATTGAAAAGCTACAGAATCTAATCAACAACTACCTATTTCTTTCTTTCTTTCCATCTTTCTTTCTACCGCATACATACATACATACATACATATGATCTTTACTTTCTTTTGTACAAACAACATCACCGTCCACCCGCTCGTTGTCCTTCACCTCCCCTTTCCAAATACTTCCTTCAACTTTGAAGTTTGCATCACACGGATATCATCATACGCCTTTCCTTGTTTCACATCGATGTAACCTCCCGTTTTCAGAATCTGCATCATTTTTAAAACACAAAGATTTAATATAAGCACACCACCACCACCATCGATTCAAAACCTTCATACTGCTTACCAACATCTCAGAGAAGAACCTTGCACTTTCTTTCTTGGTTTTATGTTTCAGAATTTGTGACAAGTTTATAACTTCCTCTTCTCCTCTTTCTTCTCTCTGTACCAAGTTACTATGCAGATAACTCCCCACACTTCTGCATACATATCATAGAAACCTACATCTTACAGACCTTTCAAAAACAGACCCCAACTATAAAAGAATGCAAAAAAACACTCACTTGGTTACAGCCGACCATTTTTCTACAGTAACAGAAAAATATAACATGATTATATCAGATTTCTAAAGAAAGAAAGTTTCCAAAAGTAGAAGATGGAAAACAAAAGAAAGTTGCTTACCATTTTCTTGATTTCCTCCCCCTAACAAGCTTGGCCCCTGGCCATGATTTACAAACAATAAATATATCAGAATCGCTTAAGAACCAATATCAAATTCTACATTCTTATGATCTTGAGATAGATGGTTTTGGCTGTATGTATTCAAAGAAAACTAGCAGATTACCTTTTTCATTTGAATTTCATCCAATTCTACATCCTCAATTGGGAAGAGCTCTTTTTCTCCGCTCCTCGATGAATTTGTCTCGTTAAATCTCAATGATGTTGAATGGGTTACGGGCGTTGAAGGAGCAATTGCTTCAGTTTCTTTTTGCTCAGAAGTTTTAGGCGTATTAAGGGATCCTAATTCATCAAGTTTTGAATCTCGTTCCATTGTATCTTCAACTTTTTCTAGCACCAACACCTTGTTTGTAGAAATGACAGATGTAAGATCTGACGGAAATTCTGCATTGACTGGGGGAAGGGAAAAGATTACTAGTCAAATTTAGTAGAAAAGAAACAAAGCTTATTAAATGATAATTAATTAACCAAATAACCAGAAACAACTACTAGAAATTCAAAACCTGTTGGTACCCTCTTCGAAGCGCCTTCAAAGCAGCATAAGGACATTGCATTGGAACTTCAAATATTCAAGGGAACATCAAATTAACTAGAGAAGAGACAAAGCTTACTGGGAATTATAGGCTCCAGAACAAAATCAAAGGAACGACATTCTTTCCGTGTAAGAAGTGGATATGAAGCTTTCCTTCTTTTCCCCACCAGATCGCCTGCATCCGCAAGCCAGTTTTTAAATACCCTGCCATAATGAAGAGAAGATGATTTCGAGCTTTTGGAGTATCAGCTTCCAGATTAGGGTATTTTCAAGAACCATTGAGGGCAAAGAACCGATCTTTTCAGCTCCCAGATTAAGGCATTTTCAAGAACCATTTCATGTTGCGGGTCCAGGAAAGGGGCGGCCCCAACAATCAAGGACAAAGAACCAATCTTTTATTTTTCATCCAAGAGAACTAATTTCAACGAATATAGAAAGAAAACAATAAACAAAGCACCATTCAAATGATTTTGCGCTCAACATGCATGTACGTATATATACACACTTGCATACACACTAGGACAAAAAGGGTGACATCACTCACTTGTTGGGAACCACAATCGTATCATCATAAACAAGTCTGCGCTTCCTAGGGGGCCAAGCATGCTCTTTGGAAGCTGGGGTACGGATAGCCACAAAATCTGATTTATGTTCACCTGCATTCAAGGACCAGTTCATAAATGGAAATCTAATCAATGACGATAGGTTAATCAACAGAAGCTTCAGACGTTACCTGAGACAGCTGGAGCCTTCGACTGAGGTGTTACATCAATGCTAACTGATAATTGACGTTTTTCTGGACTAGGTTTAAGCGTCATGTTACCAACCAATGTCATTTCTGAAATCATTGTCTCCCCAGTTGTACAATCTTCATCAGGATACTTCTTGTTTCTACAATCCTCCTTGGCTAGATGTTCACTATCCTCAAATATCATGAAATCATCCGAAAATTTTGTGTTCTTCGATTCTGGATCTTGTTGAATAGTGGGTATTTCAGTGAGTTGTAGTTCTTCATCAGTCTCATCAAGTACCATGGGATCCAAGCTCTCATCCAGGGAGAATCTATGGCGTAGTTTCTCAGCACTTGTTTCCGCGTTACTTGGGTTAGTGCTGAAGCAAGGATAGAACAAAAGACTTGAGTGTTTGCATATGTATATATATATATATATATATATATATAGAGAGAGAGAGAGAGAGAGAGGGAGGTTCAAGAGAAAACCCCCCAAAAAATGAAAAACTAAGTAACACCCTGGCAACCATTCATCTGGACAGTATGCACATGTGCATACAAGTAATTAAAGTTATTTCTTAGTTTTTATGCACATGCGCATGCACATGGGCGTACCGGACAAATTGTTTCCAAATTACTTGTATACACATGTGCACACCGTTCAGATAGACGTTTATCAAGGTGTTCCTCAATTTAACATTTTTTTGCGGTTTTCCTACTGAACCTGATTATAGGTTTATGTATATATAGGTATATGTATATGTATATATGTATATGTATATATAGGTATATGTATATATGTATATGTATATATGTATATGTATATATGTATATGTATATATAGGTATATATATATGTATATGTATATATAGGTATATGTATATATGTATATGTATATATAGGTATATGTACGTATATATATAGGGTTGCATTTCGGTGAGGAGAGTTAAGATGAGAATCGTAAGAAGGGATCTCCACCCTTGGATGCACATTAGAATGAGATGCACCAGATCAATTCCTGTGAGAAGCACAATTCATGGGTGGGCAAGAGATTAAAAGTGATCAAGGGTCCAGATCCCTTCTTACGCTTCTAATTTTAACTCTCCTTCTCACACGATCAATAATAACATACTTTGTAGTCGTAGCATAAGCAGAAGCATGGCCTGTGAAACTGGAAGAAACATCCCACCAGTCCTGAAAAATCAAAATATCACATTCAACTTCAGTGAAACTAAAATGACTTAACAAATAAACACTGATATACAAAATTTACATTTTCTGGGAGAAAACTTGATGTACCTTGCCAAATGTTTGACCCCCAGTCCGGTCATTTTCCCATGCATCTTCTGTATGAGAAGAAACATACTATTAAATTAAGGGATCATGTAGATTATTCAATAAAAAGAAATAAACCTAAAAGATTACCATTAAGCACGATCTCCAAACGGGATTTCACATGGTCCCTGCAATATGAAAGAAAATAACACAGAAAACATGATAAGAATGTAAAACCACCATAACAAGATTGACCAAATTATATAAATGCAAGTATGTAACTCACTCGCTGTTATCATCTTCCACAACTTCCAGATCAAATGCATCTAGTTCAAAATTTTCTGGCAGGCTGATTGAAGATAATTGTGCATTCATAGCCTCAACAAAGACATTGCATCTCTTTATACCAGAAGATTTGGATACAGGCATGTCTACTACGCTATGCTTAGATCTCTTGCTTGAAGATTCTGGTGTGCACATACCCCCAACATCTTTATTAACTTTTGTCCTTCCCTCGAGATGAATTTTCATTTCATTAAGGCTATTATTGCAGTCATGAAGCAAATACTCGACTTTTTTCGAGTATATCCTTGTCACTCCTAGTAGAAGAAAGCCTAATATTCTATACGTTACAACAGGAAGTTGGTCTACCAATATTCTATCTGAATCAAACACAACACAAAAGAAAAAGCATGTCAAAAAGATTAATATACAAGAAACAATAGTACGAATCAATTCAGAAGTAACATAATACCATGAAGAAACTTGAAGTTTAATGGAGATACTTCTTATCAACCATGTAAATCGATAAACTACCTAATGCAGGGTCCAGGATATCAGCGTGTGAATCCCTAGTAATGTGTATACTGAACTTCAAGTTCAACAGTAGATTCTTTTAGGAAATTCATTTATAAATGACTAGCAACACAAACCAAACATTATCCTGGTTTTTTAGATATCACTTATCATTTCTTTTTTCTATATGTTGCTCAGAAGAGTAAACTCGTTTCTATAAGGGGAAAGCAAAAGGTTATTTTAGGGGGTAGAGGGTTCAACAGATAATGCACAAATTTTCGGCAGGATTCACCAAACTTGCAAGTTCTGATACAACTATTTCATGCAAGATTTCAACGGCCCTCAATTTGCATAGCTGTTTCTTCCCTTTATGTAATTAATGAGTTATTTGTGAGAAATTTATGATATGTGATGGCGACTTTGAAAGCAAACAATGGAACCCACATGATTTGTCCAGTCAACAGCCAAACAACCATCACAAGTAACGAACAAAACATAGTAGGCTATATAAAACCTCCTTTCATCCTCTAACCAGAAGGGGGAAAAACCTAGGTTTCAAATACACACGTTTTGGATGAAAAAATTATTTGAAGGGTCAAAATAATCACATTTTCCAGAAATTATAGAAACTGTATGCGTATCAAACCATGAATCGAACCCAACAAATACTAGAAACACCGCATTTACGTCTCCATCGCCTTTAGATAACTCCCAATCGTATACAACTCTTCCTAGAGACGAGCAACGGCATTTGCCGACGTGAAACATAAACGAACAAAAAATAAAAACTAGTAAAATAAATAAACCCCAATTTGGTTTCAAGGAAGAGATTCAATTGGAAGAATTAAGACAGAGGATGCTACAATAGTTCCTGCAAGTTGAAGGAATGTGAAAACGAGGCAGAAAAAAGAAACAAATCAACGAAGAACCAACCAACAGAAGAAGTGATGTTAGTCTGTTGAACAAGGTCTTTTCTGAGACGTTTCGGAAAGTGGGCAGCCATCCAAACAGGCCCCAAATCACCCTTCTTATTCCCCATCAGCAAGTGTCTGTAAATCATCCCCATTTTAACTTGATTAAATAGGATGAAAAGCCCTTGTATGTCTGTATATACACATGTATACAAGGAGTCGAATGAAATTTATGGTTAGATATGATGGTTTGTGTGGAATTGAAAAAACAGGGCAGGAGAGTGAGGTTTAGAAATGGAGAGGGAAGAAGAAAACGGTCGAGGCTTTGAGCGTAGGAGACAAGATTCTAATTCTGGTTCACATCAAAAACATATTTATAAATAATGTTTTTTTTTTAAATGACATAAAATAAAAAAGATTACGTAACATATTGCTAGCTAGTATTATTAAAATGTATGTATTATATTTTATTTGGATATATATATATATATATATATATTTTACTTTTTAATGAATATACAATTTATGAGAAAAAATGAATAATCAAAATCTAAAACTTGTACTCTAAGAAACTTTTTCATTTTAAAAACTATAATTCTCGTTATATTATTAAAATATTTTATATATTCTAATCTAAACATTTAATTTTAAAAAAAATTATTGATGGAATAAATAAAAATAAAAATAAAAACGTTTTCTCTTATGGTGATTATTTTTGGGTATTTTTTCTTTACAGATTTTTGCATTTTCTCTCCTATTTTTTTCGTTTTAAAAGGAAAAAAAAAACTATCTTGTTTTAAATAATTTGTTCTAAATAATCATATAAACAATAATAAAATAAATTTTTAATATTTTATGAAATTCGTAAATTTAAACAATAATTGAGTTGTTAAGATATTAAAAGATGTTAGATTAAGTTGTAATTATTTAAGTTTGTGTGAAATATAAAAGAAAGGACTTTTTGGTTTATCTTCTTATTCATTATACAAATATATAATATAATATAGATATAGATTACCCAACACAAGTAATTACAACTCCATCCTCTTTTTAGAATAAATTTATTTTGATTTATATTTTATAGGTTGTATTAAAGATTGATATACTCATTAATTTATTTAATAGGTTGTGTTTTGATATCAAGATTGAGCCCAGCTAAGCTATGCTATGCTATGCTATTGTGGGGTTTTCTAAAATGAAACAACAACAAAAATATATTATAAATCAAAATATTGAACAATATATATTTACGATATAGTTATTATAATAAATATTTAAACAATATTCATATGCGTAATTTTCCTGTTACATCAATTAAATTTCATATATAACATAACAAGAGGGACACAATTCAAATATGATATACTATAAATATAAAAAAAAAAAAATATGTACAAAATCATTTAGTTTAACAAAGTCAATTTTGATAAACCAAATTTACTCCTCAAAAACATTACCTTTAAATTAAGTAACACTTCAAATACAATTGATCACAAAACTCAAAAGTATTTGGCCCCTTCCAAAATCAGATATATATATATCACAGAAACAGAATAGCTACACCCCTTCATCGGCTTTAATTAAATATTCAATTCATTCTGTCCAAATAAACCCTCTCAGTCTCAGGCACACGCGTTCTTTTTCTTCACTTTTCGCTTTAGAACCCTGTCAAAGTCTTCATCCGAAAGAGATAGCACCTGGTTTAAAAGCAACCTCACCCCACTCTCTTTCACAATTTCATGCCGACGTTTGATCCTCTCCTCCAAACTGTACCCAAAATACTGAGGAAACTTCACCAGCTCGCTTTTCGGATAACCCATCGTCAGGAAGTATTCCCATTTCGGAACCAAGTTCTCCGCCACGCTAAATGTATATAGAGCCCCGTATCTGGAAGCCATTACCGCCACATCAGCCATATGGTATCCTTTTTGCATGAAAAACTCCGTCACTGGTTTCAAACTCGTCTCGATGTTAAGACCAAAAGCCTGTGGACATCGTGACATAAGCACACCACCATTCACTCCTACCGAATGAAAGTAATGAGCAGTGGGTCGTAGCTTCTCCTCCACGCTGTAACTTATGATCGATGGGAAGCGTGTGAGAACCTTCCCCACCTCTTCAGAAGAAAGCCCCATTTCGTAAAGGAAGTCCACGGTTGCTTGTAACTTCGATCTGCTATAAGTCAGAAGGGCAGGAAAACGATAGATAACCTTTGCCCATTTTTTCTTGTCCACCCCCAAGTCTTCTAAAAATGCCATGGTTGGGATCAGATTCTCGGTTAGACTAATACCACATAATTGAGGTCGTTTGCTGATAATTACAGGGATATCCGACTTTGCTATACCAAGGTCAACAAGGAACTCCACCACTGGTTTGATTTTGCCTTCCAAACTGTAGTAAGCAAAGGCAGGGAACTTTCGAATCACTTCCTTAATAACCTCGAGATCCATCCCGAGATCTTCAAGATATACTACATGTGGAGGGAGATTTGGTGTTTCACCGATATCGCTTACTCGTGCCATGGCTGTCAGCTTCTTAGAGTTAGCACTGGATAGGGACGAAGCATGTGTAGTTGAAGGTTCAATAATATCAGCAGGTGGATTTTGATCGATTTCCTCTGATTTCTCTTTCACTATAGGGATGGGAAAGTATTCTAGGGCATCTACCAAATTGTCCCCATGTTCCTCAAGGAGTTCATCTAGGTAAGGAATGAGAGCATCTCTGATTTCAAGAGTCGTAAGCTCTCGTCCTGCAAGGACCATTATATTATAATAAGTTAAGGGCATATATTGCATTCATAGAAAACAAACAATCCCAGTATATCCCACCCGGTGGTAGGGGGATCGCGCACCTGGCCTCTGAGCGGTTGTTTGATCACCAATATCCAACAAACTATTATATTGAACAAGCCATGATAAGAAAATCAGGTCAAAGTAGAGGAGTCAAACCTACTAGATATCGGGTTTTATAAACAGTGTGAAGTCTTGAAATAAGGTGATCGATGAATAGGTCCAGCTGTTTGATCTTTCTGATTGCATTTACACGGGACATGCCTTGTTTCCTCAAAAACAAGTTCAATACAGCCTTAGCTTCTTCTCTTTCTGCTAGTAATAGATTTGGAGGCACATTTACTAAGCTCACCGACCCGTCTGCTACATATTCAAGATATCAGAATAATACAACAAAAGAAACCATCAAAACGTTTCTTATCTGGAACCCTAAATAACCGTTACATCAACAAAAATTAAAGAAAAACGATTAGATGATGATGAACTTTTACTTGCTTACCATTCTCTGCTCGACAGAAGAAAAGCCTCTGAGGGAAAGAACGTTGGTTCCTGAATGCATAAGAACTGAGGTTGGTATTAAATAGCAATAAAGACACTGAAATTTCTAAAGATGTGAAAACTCACAAATTGGATAACTTGATTCCAGAAGTTCCAATGTCAATGTGATCTATGCAAACACTTTTCCAACATTACATGCATAACCACACAAGTACTGATTAAAAGGTGAAGAAGCACAATGATGGTACGTAACCATTATGTTCACTGCAGCAACGAGTAGTCTTCTTGGTAGTGTGTGTGTTGCATCCATACAAGACTTGTTTTTAAGAGCGTGCAGAGCATATCCGAATCACTTGCTTCAGTAGGTTTCAAAGAAAGAACACATTCTGACTCTATAGTATATCTGACGTTAAGTGATATGTCTCATAGAGCTTATAGCATAACCTTTGTGAGTTAATTGTATCTAGTTTAGAGTAACTTGATTCCAAAAAATTGATATCTGGAACTCCTAAACTAACAAATATTTGTGGATCTCTTTGTGTTTCTATTGGACCTGCAACTGTGCAAGGCTAGGCTACAATACAATACACACAAGATGATGTAAATGGATGCTATATATCCAGCATGAGTCAAAATTTAAGTGAGCAGCAATATATGGCCACCGATTTTTTTGTAGTTCTAAGCCTCCCTCCATTTGCCATATATATGAAGCAGTAAGCACATCTCACCATCCAAATTCACCCAACCGACAGGATTTCTAGCTTAGAGATTAGACCTTTTAGAAACCGAAGACCAGAATTTGAGGTTAGAGTGACCTCCATGATTCTGATCACAAGCTTCTTCAAGGAATCATTAATTCTAAAAATAGCAAATCTATAGAAAGCTTAGAAGATATATGAGTTTTATAAGGAACTAATACAACAGAAGCATGATGGTTAAGGTAAGAAACAGAAACTGAATCATGTTGTTAGTTCTGAAAAACAATAAAAGCCTAGAGTCATAGGATAGAAGTAAGAACAAGGGAAACAAAATTGAGCAATCAGGGTTTGTAGATATGAAAATATGCGTGTAAATTGAAAAGGGAAAATTACCGGGAGGAGATAGAGATGGAGATGGAGGGGGAGGGGGAGGAGGAGGAGGCAAGAGCAGCAACACCGAAGAGGGAGAGGGTGTCGGAAGTTCCGAAGAGAGTGAAAGCCTTCATGGGGAAGGGGAAGGGGAAGGGGAAGGGTGTTGGGTTAATGGAGGGAATCCGTGGATTTGAGGGTTGGAAGAAGATATGGTTGTTTTGTTGTGTCCGCATCCGCACCAAATGTCAGCCGCTCATAACATATGATACGTGGGTTGAATGCCTGCGCAGCGCCCTTATTATTCCCTCCATCCAAAATAATAGATATATATATATATATATATATATATATATATATAGGGGCTTAATCAAATGAGAACTGAGTTGTTTGTGGTAACTGTAAGAACCAATATAAGCCAATCATTTAAATAATTAA
>NC_037534.1:144746-194034 GCF_001531365.2 Cynara cardunculus var. scolymus | reverse complement strand
GATGAAAAAAATTGTATGACAGTTTAAAATCTAATATATTTAAAATCCAACATATTTAAACGACTCCACAAATGTGTTCGATTTATACCAAGAGCAAATAACCAAGAAACTTGAGTTTTAATATAAACACTCAAAACCAATAAAGAAAACTACAAATTTGACACATCATAAGTCATGAAAAGATAAAAAAATATGGGTTTTACCAGAAACTCATATTAAGATTGAATTAATACATGTATATATATATATTTCAAAAAAATCCAAGAACATATTAATTCAGAACATATTATACAATGCAATTTGGACAGTCTAATCTCAAAATATATAGTATATATATAAATAAATAACTATAAAAGTATAAATCGTAAATATTAAAAATATTTGTTCACAATATATATAATATATAATAATATAATTAAGTAAAAAACTATTCAATATTGGACTCATTTCGAATGTATTAACGAGACGATTATAATGGTGTAACTTGTTAAAATAAAAATGTATTTTTTAAACATGTTTTAATTGATATACGATTATGTATATTAATTTAATAAATGTTTAAAATGAAACATTTAAAAATAAATAACGTAAAGTAAATTAATTAACTAATTATGGGGATATAAAGTGTAAATTTAAAATTATAATTTAAAAAAAAATCGGTTGTGAAATAGTAAGTGTATGTGAGGGGGTGAGTGTATGTGAGGAGAGGAAGGGATGAAAAAGTGATATAAAGGTATCTTGATCATTTAGTATTTTAAGACTTTAAGACTTTTGTTAAATTTGTTTTATAAGATGGTATAGATATAGATATGTATGTATGTATGTATATATACGTGTATTCTTATTTCTTTTCTTGTGTTAATCAATAGATCAGTGTTAGCTTCATTAATCCCAGATCAAATATATGTAATATGGTTTGGAGCTTCAACACACACACACCCACACCCCTGGTTGTGACTACTATAATATGTAACCAAAACATAAACAAATACTTTTGGGTGCACCACATATATATTACATAAAAATAAATTATATAGTTTTAACACATAACATGTAATAAAACATCGTTACACCTTTATGTTATTTTCTAAATTGCATGAGACTCAGACTCACATGTAGGATTTATGAAGTAGCTAAACCTAATACCTACACATGTATCTCAACCGAGTTACTAAACAATGACATAAACTTAATTAGATATTGAACTAAATCTAATGTTGAGATTTTACTAATATTCCATTTGGGCTGCATAATTGTTTTCAAGGGATTTGAAATTATTGGTGCATTTGGTTTGTAGGATTTGGAATGGAATTTGATTCCATTACTTATAAATAATTTATAAAGAAATCATATGTAATTATAAAAATAATTAAACTACATTTTTATTAATTGATTATTACAAACCAAGTGTTTACAACATTTTTTAAAATGTTCTTTTATACAATCTTACGTATTTATGTGAAATCCCGAGAATTTCAAAATAACATGTTTGTATGATTTCAATTCAATTAAATCTTATAGTTTCAAATTCGGACAATCCAACAAACAAACATACGAAATTAAAATATGGATCTGAAATCTAAATCTCTCCCAAATCCATTCCATTTATGCAAACCTAACAAGACCTAAGGGATTTGATCCAACATAGGAAGGAAAAGTTAATAAGCTTACAAGGCTTGTCAACACTACTGTATATAGAATTTGCTTCCATGGAGAATTTCATGAATCCATGAGGAAACTCGACTTATTTGAGTTATCGTATAAGATCTCAAATAGATAGTTAAATCCTCTAAATGAACACTACATAGCAGACCTCTATCTAATTGTTCATCAATCATCGATTTTAGTTAGCCCCTAATTGATAAGGATTTCTTTCGATATATCACACATATACGTTTTTGTTTCTTCTTTACACATATTTTTACCTTATTTATAAACATTTTTTTTTTTTTGTGAATTTTCTCTTCCGTTAGTGAGAGGGGCGAAACCTGATATAAAATGCAAACCAAGTTTGTGATAGATGAAGTTAAGGGACGTAATCCAATCTTACTTGCAAACGTAAGGGACTGAAAGCTTGATCAACTCTAAATGCGTCAAGTACAATGGGGAACCTAGCGGAAAAATCGAGAGCCGAAGGTTTAGTAGAACCCTAGCTGCCAACACGAATCATCGACGGTGAAATTATTCAAGACCAAGAATTCCCTAATGGCGATTTCAATCAAGCGTGCAGCCATATCCTTTCGCAGCATGTATCCCTTATTCCGAACAACTCGCCGGATTTCTCACTTCCCTGCCTCTCCATACTTCCTCAAAACTGCCAGTGATCCGCGTCCGGCTCTTCCTAATTCGCCGCCCATCGATTTTTTCTTCGAATCTCGTAGATGCTTCGCTAAAGCACGGAAGAAATGTAATCCTCTCTATTTCTCTTATTGTCTATACTGAATATGGAAAATAGATGTACAGACACTTACGCTGACGCATTTGAATAGAAGCTGGAGTAAGATACATTATTGAAATAAATTTTATGAAACACGAATTTGAATACATGTTTTAAGGTAATGTATACATTTTTTTTAAGGAAATGATCGTTTCACAGTATATACCCAGTGGGATGTTTGAATATGCCCCTTCCTGTTGAGCACGCACATCACTGCTTCTTGTTTTTATAGCATTTTCTTTTAATAAACTTAGAGGTTGTTTGGCTGGTTTTCCATAAGTCGCTTACAGATAAAGCTATATGTGTGGATCAATCTGTCTGTGTAGATTAAGAAAGTTTTTTCATAGACGGAATGTGTGTGTTTTTTGATTCGGAGGGACAGGTTTAAAAAATCTTGGCTTTCTTCATAAAGCTCCCCTCTAGAAGCTTACTGAATAAGCCACATTCTATATCCACTACCAAACAGCCACGATTGAGCTGTTTCCTGTATCACTAATCATGTTTATGGTTACTGCTGACCTCACATGTTATTTGGAGTTGCCTTATATCTCCAGTCTAGTGCATGAAAATCCGGCATTAGCCCAACCGACCGGTTACTTAACAAAACTTTCAGGGGATGATGATGACAACGGTGAACTTGATGTTTCTAATGGTGATGCTGCGAGCAGAATTGAGATTGTGAATATTGGGCCCATTATTAAGTCAGCCGCTGTCTCTGAGATGGAGGCAGCAATTGATGCAGTATCAAACGAGCTGGCCAAATTGCGAACTGGAAGGGCATCATCAGGTGCATATATTACTGGTTTGATGTTCCTTGATAAGTTCCTTGATTTCAACCGAAGCTTGGTCCTGGTTACCTTTCGTTTTTCTTTTTCTCAATTTCTTTGTAGGAATGCTCGACCATATCATAGTGGAAACTGGGGGTGTGAAGATGCCCTTGAACCGGATGGCCGTTGTTTCAGTTTTAGACCCGAAAACCTTGTCAGTAACTCCATATAATCCAAATGTAATAATTTCTCCCCCTGCCGAAACACCTACTGTGCATCTATGGCTTTAAGATTATTTTCACTCATGCATGATCATACGACATTGTCGTCCTTCAGTTTGCTTTTGTTGAATGGAATTTTACAAATGCAATGATCACATCCAGTGGATGTCTACTCCTCGAACAATTTGCCACAACTTGTGCATAAACCATGTGTCATATTAGATCAGTGAATGCATTTCTGCTCTGACAGTGCACTTGAATTATCCAGGCCTTGAAAGAACTAGAGAAAGCTATTGTTTCATCACCATTGGGTTTGAATCCCAAGCCTGATGGCGAACGGTTGATTGCATCTATTCCTCCGTAAGACACTAATCTGGACTCAAAACTTACTGCTCTGCTCGAGGAAATAATCTATCTTGCGGCCAACGATTGATGTCATGTTTCTTCTTTTGTGTTTATTTATGCTCTTATTATAAGCTGGAAGGGAATTACGTTTAAAGACAATGTTACCTTTCATGTTGCACAATTAGCATCTGTTAACTAGTGTTTTATTTGTATACCGGCTGATAATATTTTTTCATCTTTGCAATAAGCAGCATGACCAAAGAGCATATGCAGGTGAGATTATCACCTCTAGTGTACTAATATTTTAAAATTATTTTTAGCAATTTGCATATCATGAAGGTTTATGCTCTCTACTCCAGGCTGTGTGCAAAGTGGTAGCAAAGTCTTCTGAAGATGCCAAGCAAAGAATTAGAAGAGCCCGGCAAAAGGTATGGTCATTGAAGTGTTTTTCCTCTTAGTTTAATTTTCACTTCTTCAACTGCATGGTGAATTTTCTAGGCAGTATGGTCAGGGAACATGATCTTTGTGGTTGTGAAAGATGCTTGGAGGTTCTTAGTTGACCATCCACACAAATTAAACATTCCTTCAATGGCATAAATAGTTAAAAGATCAAAATACAGTGTGTGAATACGGCTTTCTTGATTTACTTTTCTGAAAAAGGAAAGAGAAAGACAATGTATCGATTTACCAGTGGAAAAAGATTATATTGGTGAAAAGTAGAATCTCGGTCTATAATGCAGGCCTAAGAGCATTTTCAATAGATTCTTTAAAATGGAGAAAATGGAGATTTTGGGCAAATTTTTGCTCCAACAAATTCTCCAAAATAGAGAAAGCATGAGAGAGTGTAAAATTCTCCAAATTTGGAGACCTCCCCAAAAATGATTACCATGTGAGAGAAGTAATTTTTATTATATTCCCACCAATAAGAAATCTTGATTTTAAATGTTTACGAGATAGAAGTAATTTTTACAATAGATTTTGAGTTTTGAATCTCCATTTGGGAGACATTTTGGAGAATGTGTTAATTTAATTAACAAAGAACAAGCACGAGCTTCCCGCTACACCGGTGCAGTGTAGTATCAGAACTCAGAAGTTTCTCTAGTGCAGTAGCAATATATTTATAATGAAGTTGTAGATTTGTGCATTGCTGCAACTATTGTGCTTTGTCATCAGGTGCAACCACAATCTTTCTTGAGCCATATTGATTGTATGGGATATTTCAAATTATACGTTCTCTTATGTTTTTTGATGGGAAGATGATGCACGTTGGTTGCTAAAAATTAGCCATGTAATTAGAAGCATCGTATTTTTCTTGCACAGGCTTTGGACACGATTAAGAAATCGGTGCCCAAAAAATCAGAAGGGAAGGATAAAGGGAAGAGCAAAGCTAAAGTGGTTTCAGGGTTCTCAGCAGATGATGCAAAAAGATTGGAAAAAGAAGTAATAGCAGATAAAAACATGTACCATTACATTAGTAATACTAGTTGCAAAGCTGTATTGTTGCGTTTGTTCTTATTGTTGTCGATTTTCGCAGGTTGAGGAGTTGACGAAAAAGTTTAGCAAGTCGGCAGAAGATATATGCAAAGCGAAGGAAAAGGAAATCACTTCAAGCTGACATAAATGAATCCTGATTGTGGATATGTATCATGATAACATTATTGGATTAGGATGTCTGAAAGAGCCTTCCTTTTTTCTTCTTCTTAGATAAACGTTAATGGTGTTTTCATTTTATAAAGCATGGGTATGGTGAATGGTGATGCGCTTCATATAATCCATTGGCATGTATTATGTTTCTGTTTGTGTTTGTGTTTGTGTTCATGATTTGAGGTGATATTTTGAGTTTTATGTACTGATATTAGTTGATTGGATTTAGTTATGTTTATTTGGGGGCGTTAAAGTGTGACAAATGAAATTAAAAGCAAACATAACTAACTTATGTTTCATTTAGATTTAACTTTAGTTTGCCGGTATGGTTATCCATCCATCGTAGTTCTTACACTTTTTTTTTTTTTTTTGTTTTAAATCTTATGGCGATTACAAAATTTAATTTTGGTTCAAGTCTTGTAGTATTAACAATGCACAACAAATGCAATACAAGAATAAGAATAAAAGTTGTTAAGGTGAGAAAATATCTGATATTTTTAATGTCATTAGTATTATCTTACTACAAATTCAGTAGGGTTGATTGGGTTGGGTTTCCTTAAAATAAATATATATAGCCCATGGAATGTTTATGGCCCTACCCATGGTCACTCTCGACCCGACCCGACCCGACCGAATAGATCAAATACCAGGTGACTTCGTTTCCAGAGAAACCAGACTCACAACAATGGCTTCACCAACTACAGATGATAATCAAAGTTAGGGTTCTTTTAATTTCCTTTTCACATTTGCAACTACGATTCTATTGCTTATGTATGCGACTTTGCATTTTTTACAGTACCTGCTAGGAGAGTTGCGGTTGTTGGTGCTGGTGTCAGGTGTGCTAAATTACCAGATTTATCTTGCTCCTTTTCTATGTTAATGGAAAAATAAAATACTATATTTAGTTTTTGTGTTGCTGTTTCTACTAAATAAATTCAAGTCGCAATTCTATACCACTGTAATGATTTGTTGAGAAAACGAAAGTATTACTGAAATTGAAAGAGTAATGGCGTCGTAGACAAATGAAGTCAAGTATATGCTTACACTAATCCGCGTACTAGAGCATGTGTTCTATTTTTGACAATACTTCTAATTCAAGCGTCACCTAGGTACTCTATTTGGTTTTCTTATGAGAAAAAGTTATTTGGCTTAACTGAAACTATTATGCATCAATTAGGTATTACAATTTGTGCAGTGGATTTAGGAATTTATAGCAATTAATATCATTTAGGAATTATCATACTCTAACATATAGGGAAAGCCATTTCACAAATCATAATTACTAGTTTTTCTTAACAGTGTACGTATCTTTGTTGCAAGACGAATCCAGCATGATGAATGCTTTTCTTTTCCTTTTTCGTTTCTATTATCAACATATGATCAAAACTTTTAGTTTACTTGAATTAGTAGAATATATGCAGACCATGTATAGAAGAATATTGGACTCTTTCACAAAGTTTGCTTATTCATATCAAATTCTTCTTTTTCTTCCTTTACAAATGTCAAGTTTTCTATAGGTTCTAAAATAAACATTTTACTTTATTGAATACACAAATTTTATCGATAAATTTCATGAGGTTTCAAAAGGCTTTTCTTATATATATGGTTATCTACAAAACATCTTGTATTTGTTTGTATAAATATAGGCAGAGTTACGTTGTGTAGGTCACTCATGGTTTTGTACTCTTTTTTACGAATAGTTTCAGGACAAGTATTTAATTAAAAACACATATACTTAAAAGGGTTTTCTCAACCTTAAAACCGTGATTTTTCTTACATTTTTTCTAGGCACCTCCAAGATAGATTTTCTGGCTACACCCCTGTTTGGGACACACAAAATGTTTTTGGTTTTGGGGCAGTTGGAGTTTTGTTGGGTTTGAATTAATTATATTTAGAATTTTTGGTTTTGAATTAATTCTATTAGAGTTCTGTCTTCAGGTTGTTTTTTTTTTCAATTGAATATTTAACTTGTTTGAATTTCACTCCAGAAATAAAGAATGAACCCTGCACCACAATTTTACATTTTGAAATTTGCAGAAAAATGGATAATTTGATCCAAAATCGACATGATGATTGATGTTTAGAGGAATCACCTTATTTTGAAAGTCACGAGCTAACAAGTTTACTTCTTTTTTTTTTCAGTGGACTTGCTGCTGCCTATAAGTTAAAAGTGCATGGAATGAACGTGACTGTATTTGAAACTGATGGTAGAGCTGGAGGAAAACTAAGAAGCATTTCACAGGATGGTCTAATATGGGACGAGGGTGCCAATACTATGGTTTGTCTTAGCTTAATATCAATCTGAGTGTCCCGTTACGAGTAACATTATTAGCAATTGTGGTGATGCTTATCATACATTTTACCTTGTACAGACTGAGAGTGAGGCAGACGTCAGCAGTTTGCTTGATAATCTTGGGCTTCGAGATCAACAACAGTTTGTAAGTGAATGTGTTTGACATAGTAGGCATGCATCCCATATCTTGCGTGGTGTCCTTTGTTTGGAACTTCTGCAATTGTTATGTAAATCGTACAAGGAAGGGGGAGTTGTTTTATTTTAATCAATTTTTGATGCTACATTGATTGTTTGTTATAAATTATAATCACTATTTCCTTTGTACATTGAGGTCATGAGTGTATACCTTTACGGTGGCTGAGCCCTACAATATATTTCTTGTTGCAGCCAATTTCACAGCACAAGCGGTATATTGTGAGAAATGGAAAACCTGTTCTGGTATGCAAATCTCAACTCCTATACTTAACTGCTAATTATCTATTATATATGAAGATGCATTTGGCAACATTGTTGCTTTCTTTGGAAAAAGAAGGTGAAATTTAAAGTCAAAGGTAGAACTTGTGTTTTAATGGGTTTGAAAGGCCAACCTCATTAAAGCCACATAGTAACAGGTATTTTTTTGGAAACTAGTCTTGTAAACTATGAAAACATCAAAATACAAGTTTACATACATATAAGTGCCATTTACAAAATTTTGTAAAATTTTAATTTTTTTAGAACGTGAATGTTTTTCAAACACCATTTATGTCCAATTTTCACTTTCTTAAAATTATAAATGCAATAATAGAAAACAACATGATTGCCAAATTAGGTTTTATACTTCTTGAGTCTATATCTTTCTTTATTGATCATGACTTGGCCAAACTCGTGATTGCAGATACCTTCTAATCCAATTGCACTGATCAGAAGCAGTTTTCTTTCCCCACAATCAAAGGTGTGTTAGCAGCTCCTGGATGCTCAAAGGTTGAATGCATAAAGCATGTTAGATCTTATTCTGATCCTTCATTCTCATAATATCTTCTTTACGGTGCACAGTGTTAAGACTTATAGAGAACTCTTTATTCTATTTTGCTTTTATAAATAAGTGATGTATTTTCTTTGTAACTGTTGTTTAAAACGCCTACATCACATGTGATAGTGTCCAAAAGAAAATCACAGTCATATATTAACACAAAGACAACAAAAACCATTTTTTCTATTTAAATATAAGACGTTCTCAAACTTTAATATTATTTACTAAGGACCCCTTTTGTGTGAGGGATTGAAACTGCATTCATAGCAATCAAACCTGAATCAGGCAACTAAAATACAATTTACCTAACATGTGAACCTTGTTGCCTTGTCCAAAAGTTTTATTGTTCTGCAATTTGAATGTCAAAAAGAAGTAATGATCTGGAAACATGGTTAAGCATTCACAACATATAGAAATAAAATCAGGGAGATGAAACCTTGGTGGAGCGTGGAACTTTGCTACGGTGCAAGGACTATGCTGGTAATTCTGTTCTTGCTTTTCGATGATTTCTTAACTGTTAATCATGAACTATAAAACAAGTTTTGCTTTCATAAGCTATACAACCCATACCATCATGTATTTGCAACATACATCCTTAATAAGCTGAAATATGTATAAATAAAACCAATCGTACTTGGTATATCCTACTTGGAAAGGGTAGGATGTATGCAAACCTTACCTCTACCCCTAGAAGTAGAGAAGCTGTTTCTGTGAAGAGTGAAGACCCCCGCCTAATAAGCTAAAATATGTATCCTGTCCTATAAAAAGTGTTCGAACATCAACATGACAGGGGTACTTTACATCGAGACCCAACACCCGTTTGGCGTATGAAAACCCACCGGCCCAGTAACTCTGCCTCTGATACAGAGATGCGGCTTGCGAACTTGTCATTTAGTAATATAGACGTGTTCACAAAAGGGTAATTGACCCAACAGTACCAGGTTACCTTTAGATTCCTATCTTCATGGAGGTAAGGGTTCAAGTCTCACCAAAAGGCGAGGAGTGTGCGAGTTTTGTTGTATATAATGAATATACTCGAAATACGTACATAAATGTTATTTAAAGTTTGTCTCACTTAACCCCCAGGGTCTTTTAAGTTGGTGGTAGAAGTTGTGATTACAATGCATTGTTCGGTTGGTTTACAAAATGTGCAGTTTCAAATTCTTTGGGAGCCATTTTTATGGAAGAAGAACTCATCCGAGACACAAGAAAGGTAATATGCATAGCCTTGTGCCATTTCATCCGCTTAAAGTAATGTTTCCTATATGCCATTAGGTTCTTAATATTTTCTGTTGCAGTGTCGGAGGATTCTTTCAACGTCATTTTGGAAAGGAGGTATTTTGTAGATTGTATTCCTTTCCCTAAATCCATTTCTTCCCTTACATACTGTTCTGTTATTTTTTCTGATTCTGAAAAAAAATCAAGTTTTTATTTCTGTGGTACTTGGTTAAAAAGTTCTTCATCTTTTCTATTTGTCTTGGTTATTAATTTTAATGTACTTTGTAAGGTTGTTGAGTATCTCATTGACCCTGTTGTTGCGGGAACAAGCGGTAGTGATCCTGAATCACTTTCTGTGAGTAACTCCTCCAGATCCCTGCTGCATTACTTTTTCTGAGGAAATATAATTAACTGCTTTTGGTACACAACACAAAACCCCAACACATGTAGAGGTGCAAGTGGATTCTTTTACTAACCCTGCCGTCTCTCGTCTTGAACTTGCTTAGTGCTTTGCTTGAATTCCTTTACTTCATTCCTTTGTCCACACAGATGCGTCATGCATTTCCTGAGTTATGGGATTTAGAGAGAAGGTATGTATGTAATGTAACTGAGAACTGTAATTCATTCTTCAAATGACCTTCTCCATTGTTGTTTCTTAATATCTTTGTGTGCAATGTATTAGGATTTTACATCAAAATAATTCTTATCCTTGGACTATTGAATCCCCTCTGAGAAGGGGATATCTTAAATTGATTGAAGTCATGTACTCCTGTGGAATAACAACTCTCGACAAGCCTACGCGCTTCTTTCTGCTAAGATTATCATCGGTTGAATAATCACAACTATTTACACTCAGGTATGGTTCAGTCATTTCCGGGGCAATTCAGTCTATGTTATCTTCAAAAGGTGGGAAGAAGAGTCCTCCAGGAAACCGCAAGCGTAGGCGTGGTTCCTTTTCATTTTTTGGTGGAATGCAGGTAAGATGTTCGATTTTCATCTGTTAATAGAAGTGATGTACATGTTATGAAGGTGATCTCACATTTAAATCAGCTATTAGCGCAATATCTTTACAAATATTTCTGACAAAACAAAGTGATTTTCAGCAGTTGCCATGCTGTCTTTATTCTTGAAAAACGAAGTAGTGGCAATATTTCTTGTGAGCATCAATAAAAATTTATAACTAAATTCTGAACTGACTTGTGATTAGCCTTTGCATTGTCACTTTTAGCACCTTTAATATCACTGTCATATGTAAAAGCATTTTGCAGCATGTTGCTTATGCTGTAAACTATCCTATCACTGCCATGTATATTTATGCAGCATGTTGCTCATGCTATAAAACATCTCATATAGTTTCTACTTCTCAAGAAAGAGATGGTTCTTGGCATTTCTTGGCTTTTTGGAGAGTGACCTGTTTATATAGAGAAGATTCTGTAGGTATAGATAGTAAACATTTAGATCTGTTCCGGATTATATTTTTATTTTAAAATTAATTATGGAAAGCTGATTTATTCTTTGAAGCAGAGATATATAAACAATTGATATTTTGTGAATTCTTTATTCTTTTGCAGACACTCACCAATGCACTATGCAAAGAGTTTGGACAGCATGAACTTAATCTCCAATCGAAAGTGCTTGAAATGTCCTATAGCTGTAGCGATAACTCTGCAATTGGGAACTGGTCGATTTTTTGTGCTCCGGTTCAGAACAAACAATTAAATCAGCAACCTTTTGATGCTGTAATCATGACAGTGAGTACATTCATTGCAGAATCTTTTACAGCAATGACATAAACTTGGTTAATTTGTTGCATTCTAGATAGTTTATTTCAGTAACTTTGTTCCATACTCTCTTGGTGGAATGTGGATCTATCAAACCTGTGGAGTAGATATGGGATTGTATTCCCACATTCAGACATTTGGAGAGACGTACACTGGATATTTTAATTCTTGAGTATACTTCAGCTTGCTCTGATGCTTATTTTAACTTACAAAGAACATGCTCCTAAATTAGGCTCCACTTGGCAATGTAAAAGAAATGAAGATTACAAAGAGAGGAAGTCCGTTTCTGCTCAATTTTATACCAGAGGTATGTTATTCTACTGTTCTACTTCTCTCCTTATATGGAAGTCATATGGAAACATTCATTTTAGTTTTTTGTCAAAAAATTAACAGTCAAATAATCTTTACCAAGGAGGAAAAAAAATATTTTTAACACGTGGAATATGTTTATCCAGTCATCCACCTCATCCATGAAAGAAGTGAAAATTTTGAAGTGGTCATTCATAGCTTTTGGTTTTTGTAATGCAGGTGAGTTATATGCCAGTTTCGGTCATAATCTCCACATTCAAGAAGGAGAACGTGAAGCGGCCCCTTGAAGGGTTTGGAGTTCTTGTTCCTGCGAAGGAGCAGGAAAATGGTTTGAAGACACTAGGTAAAGCCTGACTGTAGCCTCTATACTGTGTTTATTGAACTGTAATATGATCTGAACATTCTGGTATGCAGGCACTCTCTTCTCTTCTATGATGTTTCCAGATCGTTGCCACAAAGACTTGTACCTTTATACGACCTTTGTTGGGGGGAGTCGAAACAAAGAACTGGCAAAAGCTTCGAGGTAAGCTTCCTCAGTAGAGTGGTTCTGCCTCTTTTTCCATTTTTCTTTAAACTTGCTTCGGGTGTCCCATTAAAGTTGTAAGATGAACTTATAAGGAAGTTTGACCATTAGTTAAATATCTTGGGAATCAAAATGTGTAACATCAATCTTTTTGTAATGCTGATATAAGAAATGCTGGAATAGATGGGAGAATGGTGGGATTTGTATTGGAGAGATGTTGTATAAGTGAAGCATATTTGTTGCAATAATATATGTATATTAATAGGGAGGAGTTGAAAGAGATAGTAACATGTGACCTCAGACAGCTGCTTGGAGCAGAGGGGGAACCACATATGTTGACGTAAGCTCATGACACTGCCAACACTGGTTTAGTTTACATGTATTCTTTGAAATGAATGAGAAACAAAGGCGGGTATTGTAAATTGCAGTCACTATTACTGGAGCAAGGCATTTCCGTTGTATGGGCGGGATTATGATTCAGTTGTAGAAGCAATTGAGAAGATGGAAAAAGAGCTACCTGGATACTTTTATGCAGGTAATTATAATGAATGAATGAATATGAATATGAATATGAATATGATTATGATTATGATTTATGATTTATGAATGATGATTCCGAATAAAAGAGAGGAGATTAGATGGGTTGATGAATAAGGATGAATGTATCAGGTAATCACAAAGGAGGGATCTCTGTGGGGAAAGCAATATCCTCAGGATGCAAAGCGGCTGAATCTGTGATTTCGTATCTGGATTCTCATTCGAAGGTAAGTCCTGTCTGTTAAAACAAATGATAATGGAAAAGGTTGTTATTCATACATCCACATCCACATTCACTTGGATGAAAATGTGGGAGCATGGTCCAAGGATTTGACTTAGACTTTTGCTTTATCTTTATCTTTTTCTTGTGTTTGAAGGTGGAAGGAGGAGGAGGAGGAGGAGAGGAGATTTAAGAGTTAAAAAAGGTTGTAGTATTAGTATAATAGAGCAATGAGAAGAAGGTTTTGATGATATTTTATTAGCTTTACATATTGATTGGTGTAATAATAAAAATTGTGGTTAAAGAAAATGTAATGATGATTGGGGTGGGGCCACATGACAAAGATTGTCTTTTGGGAAGGCTGATGGCTGATGCCTGATGCTGATGCTGATGCTGTCTTTCATGGGAGTTTGTATCCTCCCCTACTTCAACTTTAACTTTTGTTCCTTTTTGGTCTCTTCTTTGTTACATCTCATCTTGTACTTGAAGATAATATATAAACATTTTTACATTTCCAGAAGCTTCTTAAAAAACAATTATACAATTCTAATGAAATATCTTGAATTAAGGAGTTTTATTAAATAAACTAAACATAAATCAATATTAAATGAAATCGTGTCCATTGGATTTGGGACCACTACTCAAAAATCACTATCTTATTTATGCTTTCTCGTCAAAGGATATTAATCGGAACTTTGATAATTTATATTTATTATTTTTTAATGATTAGGAAGACTCCTTAATTTTATATATTAATTTTGTTTATATATATATATATATATATATATAATTTTAATGTATGCAAGAAAAGAAAAGAAAAGAAAAGAAAAAGTAGAATAGTTTATGCAAATAAATAACAACAATCTATGCACAATTTGATAAAAATCCACTAAAAGCGTCCATATTCACGAATATGTGAATTTTTTACAATGAATAAAAACATGCATTTACAAATTCATAATGAATAAAAACATTATGAAATATTGTTTTTTCAATGCGTGTCTTATCTTTTAACTACATATAAATAAAACTGTTAGCTTGTTCAATTCCCGTGTTTAAAGGTAATGCGAGGAGACCCCTACCAGTACCAACTTAACCCCTCCTTCCATTTCTTCTTTCCTTCATCATCCTCCCCATCACTTTAAATGAATCAATCAAACCATTTTCTTCTTAATATTCTTTTTCATCTTCCACTAAATGCTTTTGCATCCAACTACCCCTCCCTTACTTCCATTTTCTTCCTTTTCTCATTGAACATACCAACCACCGCTCAATAAATCCTCCCTTCACTTCTTTACCTTTTGCAGGTTTTTCTGGACTCTCATGCTAACTTCAACTTCAAAACTTCTTGGCTTTATGTTCTTAGCCTCATCTTGATCCACTTTCAAGATTCTTGAATAGCTTCTGTTAGTTTCTTGTTCAAAGCTAATGAAATGAGGCACAACGTCTTTCACTTACTCTTTCTTTCATGGGTTTTCCTTATCTCTTGCACCCATGAATTACAGACCACCCAACTTCGACTTCTTCTCCAGCTGAGGCAGCATTTGGAATACCCAATTCAGTTGACCAATTGGGAAAACTACAATGCTGACTTTTGCAGCTTGCCTTCTACTCTTCATGTAACCATCAAATGTGAAGACAACTCTGTCACTGAGCTCAAAATCATGGGAGATAAGCTTCCTAGGGTCAGTAGTCTCTTTCATGGCTTTCCAATTCCAAACCAGACCTTGTCTGAGAATTTCTCTATTGATTCTTTAGTTGTTACATTGGCAAGGTTGACTACGCTCACGGTTCTTAGCTTAGTATCTTTAGGAATTTGGGGCCCACTTCCTGATAAAATCCACAGGCTTCATTCACTTCAAGTCTTGGATTTGAGCTCCAATTTTATCTTTGGTTCTGTCCCAAATGAGATTTCAAGATTAAAAAAGCTTCATACTTTGGCATTAGATGCTAATTTCTTCAATGAATCCATCCCTGATTGGTTTGATTCATTATCAAACCTTACCATTTTGAGCTTAAAGAACAACAGATTAAAGGGTCATTTCCCTTCTTCAATTTGCAAACTAACAACACTTACAGATGTGGTTCTGTCTCACAATCACCTCTCTGGTAAACTACCTGATTTGAGTACCTTATCTAGTCTACATTTGCTAGATTTGAGGGAAAATCATCTAGATTCTCAACTTCCACTTTTGCCTAAAGGCGTGACCACAGTTCTTTTGAGCAATAACTCATTTTCGGATAACATTCCTCAAGACTTTCAAACACTTCATCGGCTCCATCACCTCGACCTGTCATGCAACTCGCTGGTGGGAACACCGCCAGCTGCTTTGTTCACTTTGCCAAACATCACGTATCTGAATCTAGCATCTAATATGCTAAGCGGGTCTCTTTCTAATTCTATCAAATGTGGAAACAAACTTGGGTTTGTTGATATCTCTAGTAATAGGTTTACTGGCAGGCTTCCATCTTGTTTGGACACCATTTCTGGTAACAAGCGAGTTGTTAAGTTCAGTGGGAATTGCTTGTCTGTGGGTAACGGAAAACATCCAGAATCTGATTGCAAACAAGGGAGTATGAGAAAGAAACCGTCTTGGGGTAAAGCTTTATGGGTTCTAATTGTTGTCATTTGTGCGGTGATCTGTTTGGTTTCATTTGCGATTGTGTTCCTAATCTTCCGTAAAAGATATCATCCAAGAAAAACAGTCATGCTTCAGCACACAGTACCAAAAGTTACTGGGGGCAGTGCACCGACGAAGAACTCTTCTGAAGTTACTGCTAATGCCAGTAAGTCAGACTAGATCAGCTTTTAATCTTGCAATCTGTTTTCAGTAGATCATTGAAAGTGTTGGAAGAAATAACGGAATTCCGTTGTCTTTTCAGGGAATGTATCTGAAGCATCAGAATTAGGGACACAAGTTGCTTCATCTTGTCGAGTGTTTTCCATGGAAGATTTAGTGGAGGCCACAGGAAACTTTGATCAATCCGCGTTTTTGGGTGAAGGGTCTATCGGGAAGGTACTTTCTGGCTATTCTAAACTTTGTTCGGTACTTTTGGACTAAATTTCAACTTCAAAAATCGAAGTGGATATGAACAATATCCAAATTCTACCCTGTTAAAATAAGGTAAATGAGTCTGCTTTCCTTTCTATTGCAGCTTTACAAGGGAAGATTACAAAATGGAGGCTACGTCGCTATACGATCGTTGTCATTGTTCAAAAGATATTCAATCAGGAATCTGAAAGTTCGATTGGATTTGCTTTCAAAGCTTCGACACCCACATCTAGTTAGCTTTTTGGGTTATTGCATTCACGATGGCGGAGTGGAGGATTCTACTTCTAGCAAAATCTTTCTGGTTTACGAGTGCATATCTAACGGAAATTTCAGAGCTTTCCTCTCAGGTAACATTTGCTCATCCGCAAGTCTCCTCATCAATCGTCCTGTTTTAGATAACTTGATTTCATTTCTGAAGAGCATGATGGTTGTAATTCAAGTAGAATGGTATTTGCAGCGGACGGTCCAGAAAGAGTTCTAAAATGGTCGGACCGATTGGGAGTTCTGATAGGCGTTGCAAAAGCTGTACACTTTCTGCATACAGGAGTGATCCCCGCTTCTTCTAGCAATCGCCTAAAGACAAACAACATATTGCTTGATGATTATCGGATTGCAAAGCTGAGCGACTATGGAATGTCGGTCATCACAGGAGAACTAGAACAGCTTGAGGTTGCATTTGATATTAACTGTTGTGATGATTTAGATATTGAATCCGTGTACTTATGTATGTTGGTTATGCTTTGTGAATTGTGATGTAGGCAAAGGGAGATGGAGCTAAATCATGGTAATGAACTTGTTGTACGTGGTAGCGATTTTGATTAGAAGAAGAATGGTTAGCTTAAAATGTGGAGTTGTTCCTGGCAGGCATTTGAAGAAGTTGGGTGATGACGTATATGATTTTGGATTCATTTTGCTGGAAGCACTTGTGGGGCCGATAGTAAGCGGAAAAGGGGAGGCGTTCTTGCTGAATGAAATGGTATGGTGAGCATAGGCATGAGAAAGTGATGTAAAAGGGGTGGGTTTTTTTAGTGTTGATGAATGTGTGAATTTGTACAGAAATCTTTTGGAAGCGAGGATGGGAGGCAAAGAATTGTGGATCCGGTGGTGCTAACGACATGCTGTCAGGAGTCTTTGTCGATAGTGATATCGATCACGAACAAATGCATATCAGCAGAAGCAACGAAGCGGCCATCGTTTGAGGATGTGCTGTGGAATTTGCAGTATGCAGCTCAAGTACAGACAACGGCTGATGTGGAGCAGAAAGCAGAGGGGGCATCATAGCATGGTATATGCATCATTTGAGAGCATGCAATTGCAGAAGCAGTGGTAGATGTGGATGGTATGATTTGTAAATGCTATTCAGGAGGAGGTTGGTGGTATGGTTTGTAAATGCTATTCATGAGGGAAGACGTACAAAGAGTAGCAGTGATGGCTGTAGAGACTCATTTATTTGTCTTGAATCATTTTCAATCTTACATTTACTCCTCTTATTCCTATTCATATTCATATTCGTATAAACTTTTAATATAAACTAAATGCATTTCATATATAAATCGAAACACAAACTTGATTCATTTAATTAATTCTCCTTCTTTTTTACTTGCTTTCTTTTACATATAAATCACAACTCTATTTTCATTTATTTTCCCCTACAAGTTTTTGTATAAAATTCGTATTTGAAAACAAAATTAAAAACAAAAATAAAAATAGAGTTGTTGTGTGGATTGATATCAATTTGGTGAGGTGTCATTTATTTATTATACATCAAGTCATCAACAATGGTTAAGGGTTGGGTGGGGGTGGGTCTACGTCACCAACTTACTTCCTAATTTTCATATAATTACCGCATTTTAAATAATTATTATTTTTATTTAAAAAAAGACTCCCGCTTTTTTATTATTATAATAATCAAAAGTGTTTTCCACCGACAGCTGCACCAGTCACCACTTAAACCTTCAACCACCCCTACCCCTACCCCATGTTACACATTCCACCCCTCTAATTTCCTTATATCACCCTATTCATCCCTTATCTTCACATCATTATTAGTTTTCTTCTTCTTCTTCTTCTTCTTCTTTTTTTGGATAAGGAACCAATCTTGGATTCTTTTATCATCATGCCATTTGCCATTTCTCTCAAAAACACCTACCTGTTGTTCAGGTAGCATCATCTGAATTCCATTCCGTTGTTTGTCTCAAGAAAAAGTTGAAGGACAGATTTTTAAACAATTTCATTGTTGATGAAACATAAATGAAAATCTCTAAGATTCCATTCCAACAACAAATCCTTGGTCTTTTTCATTCCCATCTCTTCTAAACAAGCATCTCTTCCAACCCATATTTGCTTTCGGATTTTCATGTAAGTTCTGATAACCCTTTCAATTCTCTTGCTACTCCATCTGTTTCTGTGTTATTTTTATGCACTTTTACTTGTATTTGTGATGGGTTTATGGTGGTGTGGTTAGGGCTTCTTCTTCTTCATTTCTCTCTTCATATTCATCATAACAAGCTCAACTCACGATACCATATATGTAATCTAATTAATCCCTTTTCTTTTGGGTGGTAATTTATTTTCTGTGAATGGAAAGTGAATGTATGCAACAATTGACTCTTTCATTTTAGATAGTCTCCATATGTATGATGTACAATCAGTTTCTTGCTTGCTTACATATTCTACAGCACCTTCTATTCTTCTGCTTTTCAAGTAAAGAAAGAAGAAGATGATGTTCCTCTTGACTTCTCTCATCTCAAACCATAGTTTAGTTTTCAACTTATTTCCTATTCAGGGAAATTTATGAACTGGGAATTTTGCAATTCCGATCCTTTGGGATTCATGTCATGTTCCCTTTTTATTACTTATGTGCTCTATGTTAAAGGTGATGGTGATTTCATAGCATTTTTCAGGGAACCCATCTGATACAACGCCACCACACAAAAATGGTACAGGGAATGAAGACAAAAAACAGGAAAAGCCCATCTGTTCAACTCGATTATGAAATCACTATCATAGACATTAAACCATGGCCTCCATCTCAGTCCTTGAGATCACTTCGTTCTGCTTTGATTCAGTGGGAACATGGTGAAAAGAATTCGGGAACTACTAAGGCAGTTGCCCCATTACTTGTTTCTGGTTCTGATATCGGTGATGGTAAAATTGAATTCGACGAGTCTTTTAGGCTCCATGTGAAATTGTTGAGAGAAATGCCCATCAGGGGTGGGGACAGCGACACTTTTCTAAAGAATTGTATAGAGTTCAATATGTATGAACCACGAAGGGATAAAACTGCAAAAGGACAGTTGTTGGCCACTGCAGTTGTAGACTTTGCAGAGTACGGTCTTGTTAAACATGGTTTGATCATTAGTGTACCTATGAACTGCAAGAGGACTTTTAGTAATACCGCTCAACCCATGCTCTTCCTAAAGATTCAAACGGTTGAGAAGAATAATCGTGCGAGATCTTTATCTGGGGATAGCTTGGTCAGAGAAGGATCAGTGGACAGAAACTGTTCAGAAGAATATGCTGAAGAAGCTGAAATTGCCTCCATTACTGATGATGATGTTTCCTCACAGTCTTCCATGGCTGCAACATCTTTGACTTCAAGTAATACAATTGAAGTCACAGGTAATACTCAGGAAATGATGTCGTCCCAAGGACTTGAACAAGTCAAAGTTTCTAAAGTGGATGAAAACATCGCTTCTTTGAAGGTGATGGAATCCCAAGTCAATGTTGTGGATGATCAAAAATCTTGTATGCCATTGTCAAATAACGATGAAAGTCAAAATGGTCAAGAAAACCAAATCATGGGAGATCTTGAGTCTAACATTTCAAGTGCTGATAGATTTATAAAGGGGAAGCCTGCCCGTTCTCCATTAGATTCAGGCTATGGCAATGGATCTTGGAGGAGTAGCAAGTTTGGGGAAAAGATCAAAGATGGTTTTCACACACAGAATGAAAGAAAAGATGTTAGCAAGGTACAACGATTAGAACAGAGAGTACAAAGTCTTGAAGGTGAGCTTAGAGAAGCTGCTGCCATTGAAGTTGGTCTTTACTCGATAGTTGCAGAGCATGGGAGTTCTGTTAATAAAGTTCATGCCCCAGCTCGGCGTCTTTCTAGGCTGTACCTGCATGCATGCAAAGAGAATTCCCAATCTAGGAGAGCAAGTTCAGCAAGAAGTATTGTTTCAGGATTGATTTTGGTTGCGAAAGCTTGTGGAAATGATGTTCCAAGGTACTTTGTGGACAAAATGAATTCCTTGAGTACCCTGGAAATTATTTAACTTATCTTGCATCTCTTCGACGCAGGTTGACTTTCTGGTTGTCAAATTCTGTCGTACTGAGAGCAATTATAGGCAATACTTTCGAACAAGAGCATTCAGCAACTTTTTCTGAACAATTAAGCAAAAAGAACGCGGTGAAGTGGAAGAAAGAGTCTTTCTTGAAGGAGAATAGGACTGGGATGCGTTCGAATGAATGGGAGAGCCCTTGTAACTTCACTTCTGCCTTGGAAAAAGTAGAATCTTGGATCTTTTCACGAATCGTCGAGTCAGTCTGGTGGCAGGTCGTTGCATAATCACATTCTTCCACCAAGATCTATAGTTTTCGTTGAGGTTATATTATGTTCTATAAGTGGCTAAAGTGATTCCTTTTTTGCAGACTCTGACCCCATATATGCAATCTGCTGCTGCAAAGGCTATTGTTAGAATTGTGGATTCTGGGTCTGGTAAAAAGACATCGAGCTCACATGATCAAGAGCAAGCAAACTTCTCCATGGAGCTTTGGAAGACTGCTTTCATGGATGCTTGTGAAAGGATTTGTCCCGTTCGAGCTGGAGGACATGATTGCGGTTGCTTGCCTGTGCTTTCTAGATTGGTAATCAAGTAATTTTACAATCAACGACCAGCAAGTTGTTAGATTGTGGTTTCTAATAAATCTTTTGCTTCATTAGGTAATGGAACAGTGTATGGCTAGATTAGATGTGGCTATGTTTAATGCTATCCTTCGTGAATCTGCTGATGAGGTTCCAACTGATCCTGTATCTGACCCAATCAGTGATGCCAGAGTCCTTCCTATTTCATCAGGGAAGGCAAGCTTTGGGGATGGTGCACAGCTGAAAAATGCGGTCTGTGAACTTTTAACAACTTCATATGCTTAGTCTCCATAGAAAAGTTGCTTAAGATGTTGAACAGAAACATAAATCAAGTCACTTTTCAGCTCTAATAATGTGTGTTATGTTGGTTAATTGCAGACAGGAAACTGGTCCAGGTGGCTTACTGATCTATTTGGTATCGATGATGATTCTTTTGAAGATGGTGATTATGATGCATCATTCAAATCTTTTCACCTCTTGAATGCACTGAGTGACCTCATGATGCTTCCAAAGGATATGCTTTTAAGTAGCACCATCAGAAAAGAGGTTTCTGAAACTTATTCTGAACCTCTGCTATTCTGATGTTCATAAATTTACTTCTTCTTTATACTTTTTTGCAGGTGTGTCCTACTTTTGGTGCACCATTGATAAAGAGGATACTTGATACTTTCGTCCCGGATGAGTTTTGCCCAGACCCTATTCCTCTAGTCGTGCTTGAAGCACTAGATTCAGAGGTCAGTTCATCCAAACAATGACAATGGACTTGCAGTTTTTTCTTCTAATTTCTCTTAAATTGACCTCCAATGTTGGATATGAATTTACCAGGATTCATTGGAGGGTGGGGAAGATTGTGTGATGAGTCTCCCCTGTGCAGCGGGGTCAGTTGTATATCAGGCGCCTTCTTCAATACGTTGCATACTGGGAGACGGTGGAAGTCAGTTGACACGCGGTGGATCGATCTTGAGAAAGTCAAACACGAGCGATGATGAACTTGATGATTTGAGTTCACCTTTGACTGCTATCATCGATACCAGTTGTAGGAGGAACCCAACAAAGACCAGTTCGAGATTGAAGGATGGTGGTATTAGGTATCAACTCCTTAAAGAGGTATGGATGAATAATGAATAGAGTGAGGTTCATGGGATGAGATATTCTGAAAATACTGCAACTAAAAGGTATAACCACCCTGAGATGTAAATACTAAACAGGCAGATTATATTTCGTTATCTGGATTTTCTTCTAGTAATGGCTTTTTGTTGGCCTTCTTGTGATTCATACGTATGTAATTACGTGAATTTAGAAATTTTTTATGTAAAACGAGCAGAAACGTTTGCATTAATACCCTTGTGATGTTTGTGTTATATCCTTCTAATCTCATCTACAACCAAGTAGCAAAGGTACCTCTTACTTGTAAATTTCCATGAAAGTAGGCGTGTCATTTTAAAGCCAAGTCAAGGTCCAATTCCAATATCCCGATGGACAACTAGATACATTCTTGGATCCACCAAATTTGACCATATTGGTCTTTACTCAAAAACAGATGGATGATACATGTGATAAAGAAAGAACAAAAGGCAAACTTTATGTTATGTAAGGCACAAAATTGATGAACCGCACCCGGTCATATCTCTAAGACTACGTTACACAATACCACAGTTCTATAGCTCTCGAGCAAAATGGATAGAACAAAATTATTCTCTTGTAACTCTCGGTATGTTAGCATATGCCAAATCTATATTACACTCGCAAAATACTTGTATATTGTTTGTTTTGAAGTGCAAGAAATCATACACTCAACTTGTGTGAACAAGAGCTGAGAGCATTCATATGTTGAAGATGGAGGGCTGCCAAAAGTCCTTGCCATGTTTCTCCAGGTGCACCACCCACATTGAAGTTTAGAAGTTTCTTCTGTTTCTTGTAGTACTCCTCCAGTGCATTCTTCTGCAAGTAAGATTATGATCATCAACATAAATCCACATTTAATTATCCTGCAAAAGTAGAAAGTTTAGATTCAAATGTACCATTGAGTCGCGTCCGTTAAGAAAATCTTGGTAAGAAGCACAAGCTTGACCTCCTACGTGCTTCTTCTGCAAACATTCTTCCGTGCATTTGAAATTTAAGACCAAATCTATATCAGCAACTTGATCAAGAATCTCCTGTTGCAAAATAACAATCATCAAACACAATTACGACCGCCAGAATACTACCATTCAAGCAAAGCTGTTGGTGTAGGGACTAGAGCAATTCTTTATATATAAAAGATTCAAGAGAACTGAAATTCTTATGAAGGAAGAGTATTTAAATATGATGTTTGATTCCTCTATGTTCAAGCTACACTATCAAAACACAAACATCCTAACTTACAGCTTGCATTCGTGTTCGAGGAATTCCATCCAAAATGAAGCCAGTTTCACCTCTGTAGAAACCTTCTTCCAACCTCTTTGATAACAGACCAAAGATCACTTCCTCGGGCACAAGCTTGCGTTGATTCACAGCATCCGCGATCTAAGCTTGCAAAAGGAGCATGAGTCAGATATGTCATATGTATGGAGAATTTTAAAAAGAAGCCATAATGTAAAACGTAATTGTCTAAGAAAATATGGTAAGAAAACAATAGTTCAACCATAATCCTAAAATTTCAATTCTTCGATAGGTTTTCCACAATTTAATCAAAAGCATAAAACTGAAAAGAAGAATAGATCTAGATAATCGAACAGACAAAGATGCAAAACGCAATTACGTAAACGGCGAAGGGAAATCAAGCAAACCTGTTTGTAAAGAGAAGAGCGAGGGTGGAGTTGTTGACGAACGAGGGTTCCCATAGAAATATGAGGTACTTTGAGGAGCTGTGAAAGCCTCTCGGCGTACATGTGCCTATTTGTCAATGGATCACCCATGATAACCCACTGCACTCCCCTACCTGACACCGATCCGAGAGAATCCTCCTCCGTCCCCGAGAAGCTCTCTTTGTAATCATACTCGTCATCGTAATCGCACTGGAGCTGAGCCGCCGATCCATAGAAACGGCGGCGTTTCATCGGAGCTAAACGGAGCCGCGCAAGAGGGGCTACTCTGACCATGGCCATGGCGGCTGATGAGGGTTTTAGCGACGGACGGAAAAATCAGGGTTTTGAAATGATGGAAATAGGGCAAATGGAAGGGAAGGACAAAAAGCAAAAACCAAGATAAGTTTTAATTTAGACCCTCAAAAGTTGAATTATTTTCATTACTGCCATCGTATTTAAAAATTCCAGTACATAATTAAAATATGTTTAATTCTTGCAAAACAACCTTTTTGGCATTCGCTTTCTTTTGATTTATCTTTCTTTTACCTCTACTCCCGTTTCTCACAATCGTACAAGACACGTCTAGGTCTAGTGTACCTGATGATGTTATTACAAACGTAGAATACATTTTGACATTGAAGATGTTCTTCATGCAATTTTTCTCAAAAATGTTTTACCATATGTTTGACAAGCTAACTGATAAACAAATCATGTTTGACAAAAACTAGCTTATAAACATATAAAATGCTCAAAAAAGACATCTTAAAAAAACAATCAACCACAATATAATGAAAACAAATCTCTAAAAACATAATACGTTGATTAATATGATAAAATATAATATAATATACTGAGTAAAAGAATTTCAAATTGAATATTATAAATTTTAGATTTGTTAAAGAAATTTTAGAAAAAATCTAATAATTTGTGAATATGAATATGAATATGAATATGAATATAAATAAACACACATATATGAGAATGGTGGTTTTTTTTTCCCTTTGTTGTAGTAAATGAATTGTAGGTATGAAAACCAAAAGGCGCTTGTAGCACATATATACCCAAATCTCTTTTTAGGTTTTGTTGTGTAGAAAAACGAACAACTAAACTAAACTAATGAGAAAACAAAAGAAAATTGGTATATATTTCAAGGTATATACATATACATATACATATATAGAGAGAGAGAGGGGTTTATTCATATCAATTTTCATCTTGACTTTGAAATATATATATATATATATATATATGTTTACAAATGATTATTATAACACAAGCTCCATCTATTTAGAGAGAGTTTGATGGTTCATGTGTAGATAATTTAAATAAAAATATCATTCTAAAGAAGGAATTGATAACCAAAAGAAAAACAAAGTTTGTAAAGCAGTGTAGTTTATGAAAAGATGGAGGGTGGAAAGTGAAAATAGATAGGAATACAAGTCAAAGGAATTGCACCTGTAACCACGCGCCAAAAGTCGTGCTTCCAATGACTCGTATCCATTCATCACCAAACCAATTCCTGTCCACGTACTTTTTTTTTGGTGGAATTCTCATTTTAAAAGAAATCATGATTTTTATCAAAATATTGATTCCTATTTTATAACATCTTCATTTTTATTTTCATTCTAAGATTCGATTCGATTGGATTGGGTTGTAATTGTATCTTAAAACCATGTCCAAGTTAACTAGAAATTATGTGGGAAAAACTTTATTGACTTTGAATAAACCAAAAGTCGGCTATTCATTTTTAATTTAATTTAATTTAATAAATAAAATACAATGGAGACGCTTCTATTCCATTTTTTAATTTATGAATGGTTTATTTATTTAAACCTCAAGTTGACGTTGTTATTGGCTTTTCTAATTTCATTTTATTTTTTCTATTGTTTTCTTATCACTTTTAAAATTTATAATCGTTTAAAAGAATTTGTAAGTCAATTCCATTTTAAATATCAAAATATTTATAACTTTAGTGAACTTTTTAAGAAAGTTATATAAATAAATAAATAAATAATAATTCAATCTTGTTGGTGAAAAAGATACACATCTCTCTTCTCCTGTTTATTTTTTTTATTAAAATTCTTTAAAGATGAAGTTGTATATTTGTTTTAGATAATTTATTAAAGATATAAAAATGCCCCCTTCCTTGTTATATATATTATATATTAAAAAAAAGAAGGAGAAAAAAAAAAGAGGGTCCATTTCGTGGTAACTTCCAAATTTTCTGGAACGAAATTGTAAATTGGTAATGGTGAGCTAATAATCTCTGTTCAACTTCAACCCCCACGCGCAAAAGAAAAAGAAAAAAAACAACAGCGGCCTTTGGCCTTTATATAACTACTAACTAACTCCCTTGCCATAATTCATATTTCATACTTCCTAATTCCTAATTCCTAATTCCATCCGTCTTCTACTCCACAATAATATATACACGCTTTTTCTTTCCTTTATGGACATACAACAGCAATACAAACGCGTGTTTGGATATTTGGACAAGAATGGTGACGGCAAGATATCGCCACCGGAGCTCCAGATTTGCATTCGAAAGATGGGTCAAGAGTTGTCATCGGAGGAGGCAGAGATGGTGGCAGAGTTAATGGATTCCGACGGTGATGGATTGTTGAGCATGGAGGATTTGGTGAAAGTGGTGGAAGCTGCAAATGAGGAAGAGAAAGCCAACGACTTGAAGATGGCATTCAAGATGTATGGAGATGAGGATACCATTACCCCTAAAAGCTTGAGGAGGATGCTTAGCAAACTAGGAGAGTCGAGGAGCGTTGACGAGTGTGAGTTGATGATTGCAAAGTTCGACCTGGATGGCAACGGTGTCCTTGATTTTCATGAATTTCAGGACATGATGATGTCGTAAATAACACATCACTCACCATTCTTTACAATTCATTCATTTCTTGTTCATGTAAATAAAATATTATTTATAAATCTTTTTTCAGCAATATATATATATATATATATATATATATATATATAAACTTGACTTCACATTTGTCTTGCTAACTAATAACTACATACCAGATACCGTAAGGCTATGTATGTATTTATTTCAATTAGTTTAGTACCATCTCATGTTTCCAAGTATTTTTTTAATTAAAACAATTTATCCATCAACTATAAAACTTCTTTTTCAATAGATTAAGGAAGCAATTAATATCTTAAATTTGATTATTTCTATCACATAAAACACCTTCACTAATTCCACATATGTAACTTCAATTTTTTATGATACCACTTCATCACCTAAGTTCCTCCAATCAACAACAAATGGTCTTGTTGCTCTCTCTCTCTCTGTATGTATGTATATATATATATATATATATATATATATAGGTGGAGAGACGTAAAGTACTTGAACCTGATAGAATGTAGATGCAGCTATGCGCTTTAGATATATTGAAAGAAAGCTGCTACAATCTGAATAAGCAGCAGCTACTCACAATGACTCTCACAATTTCATCAATACATCAAACAAAGTTAGCTCTACAATAATACAATGTAAGAAAGCGAATCAAAGTCGCAAATTTATCATGTTTCCGGTATCAAACAGTACATCACCTTGGGAAACTTTATTTCTTGTATATTCTTAATTAATAGTTGCTTTTTGGGCTTCATTCACACTTGTTTTGAGTAGGGATATAACTTCAGCTGGATCTGCAGCTCCAAACACTGAACTCCCAGCAACAATGCAATTTGCACCTGCAGCAGCTGCTGTCTTAATGGTAGAAGGCCCTAAACCTCCATCTACCTGCAAATTGCAATCCTCCAATCATACACCCTTTCATATTATTGCCCCACAAAAATAACATGATATATTGTTTAATGACTTTCGCTACATATCAAAAAGCATAATGATAATTTCGGATTATGAAAAAAAATATATCTGCCACAGTTCAACCAGTCTTCTTAATAAGAGTACAAAGTTTACATGGTTAACAAGTTGAAGGGATAAATTGATGTTCATTGACTGGACGAGTTAGAAGATGTTACCAGAAGGATGTCATTAGGGGTGGTAGAGAGAAGAAGGATCGTGTGAGAATAGGAATTAAGGTGAGAAGTGTAAGGAAGAGATTTGGACCCTTGATCACTTTTAATCTCAAACCAAACCATGAATCGCGCTTTAGAAGGGAATTGATCCGGTGCTTCTCATTAGTGTTTGATCTAGTGGAACTCTTCAATTAGGATTGCTCGAAGGATGGAGATCCCTTCTCACAATAACTTCCATTCTCACCAGAACCCCACCCGTGGTAGAGATCGGTCAAGAAAAGAGTACATGGAAATGTGCTAGGTTTTGCTTCTTTTTAATTTATATTCAGTTTCATTTTCAGCCAATAGCCAAGGCTTGTTGTATGATGGCTTGTGTGCCAAAAGCTCAATTGTTAACCCCCTTCATCTATTTAAAGATACTTCCTACTTACCATCCCCAAACTCGCACATTAAAACCAAAATCTGAGGAGGATGCATGCTGATTCACAAGTTTAACAGGTTGACTATGATGTCTTGGTTTGATCAATTCAGATTACATAGATGGTGAAACATAATAATGGAGGCGACTAATAGCAGATGTGACGATATTTATAAATATTGAGGCTTTTGCATTTAAGATCAAACATTAGCACAAAGGTACATGTGTAAGTGTGCAACACAGAGTGTTGGCAAACTTAAGGCAGATGAGCTATGCCAATACTCCTCAACTCGGATAGGAATTTGTGGTGTGGTAATGCGACCATGTTGCCAGGAGAGAAGTAAGGTGGCATTATGAACGCTATCTGGTGATGGGAGGAAAGGGTGCATAAAATCAGGTTGTTAGGAACATTTCAAACCAAGACAAGATTGTGTAATCAGACATTTTGAATATTCAGATTATTTGTAACAGTTTGCTATTCAAATTTAGAGCAAGACAAAAGGTACTTTTAATAAATTAAACCCACGTCCTCAGCTAGCTTCACAAAATACCTACCACAGAATGACAAAAGGATAAAAAATATAGGCATGAAATATGACTTGTTCATAGAAATGATAAATGTAGAAGAGCTTGGTGAAGAAATTGAAGAAGTATGAATATATGTGAGCATAAAGCATATAAATACATAAAAAATATACAAGTTGTGGAACAACTAACCTCTATATCAAGTTTTGGGTACTTCTCCCTCAGCGTGCGCACCTACAACCAAATTGAAGGATAATAGAAATCAATTAAAAACCGCAAATGGAAATGTTAGCAAAGTTCCCACAAACATGCTTATGTACCTTATTCATCATATCTGGCATGAACTTCTGCCCACCAAATCCAGGTTCCACGGTCATAACAAGAACCATTTCAACAGGATTTTCACCTTCAAGCTATGAACCAATAAAATGAAAATATTAATCTATAAGCTAGATGATTATACAATTAATGTGAAGAAAGTTTTTTTACACCATCAGCACATGCTACAATAATAAATTGTTTAAAAAACATATAACAGATACCAGAGGATACACTTCCTCAATGGGCGTTCCTGGTTTTAGTGCCACACCAGGCCGCATGCCCTTGGACTTGATTTGTTTAACAAGTTCCTGCCAATTATCTGCAGTGTTTTCTCTAACCATGAGTAATCTAAATTGAAGGCGCAAGGAATGAATAGGGTGATCGGATAACATAATAATCCGACCTTTAGACACCTCAACATGAAACGTGAAACCTGAAGCACCAGCTTTTCCAAATATTTCAACATAATCAAGAGGATTTGTTACCATTAGGTGGCAATCCAGATATGCCCTGCATGAGAGAAAGGTACAAGCTACTCGTTGATGAATCAACCAAGAAGCTAGGGGTGGAAGTTGGAAAAAAAAAACAAAGGATTTACTTGGTGTGCTTTCTCAAACTCTCAATGACCGGAGCACCTATTGTTAGATTTGGGACAAAATGACTGCAGAAAATGAAGAACATTGTTAATAGTCATTCAGAAAAGCATAAGATGGACGCCAACTGAAACCAACGATCTGCTAGTTACTGATAAAAAGCGACAACAACAGAAGAGGTTTAGCCATGTCTGAAACATACCCATCCTGCAAATCAAGTTCAATGTATGAGAGGCAAGTAGTAGAACCAAAGAAGCAAAGTATAATCTAATAACAAGTGGGAATTCACAATGTTACTCGGCATGAACAAAATTTGCTACAAGAAACAGATGCACACAAGTTGAGGTCACAAATCTATAGAATAAATGCGTAGGTTAAAGTAATGTAGGGGATACTCAAAGAGAGTGGAAAGTGGAAAAAAAGCATTAACAAAAGTTTCTAACATCCTTGGGATACAAACAAAAACATAGGTCCGGTATGAAATAACATAGCGAAGGCCGAAACGTATGTAAAGGAATGACATCCATCAGAATGAAAGCGCACAGCCACAGAGAGACATGAAAATGATCATTGAAAGTGTTGCTTGCACATAACAAGGGGGAAGTTTATAATTATTTATAAAGTTGAATCATGAAAGGAAAGGAAAGGAAGGATGAAATAGATCCGTACCATGATGTCCATGTGAAGCCAATCAGCACCAAAGGTAAGCATGCGTTGAGCCTCTGACGCGAGATTGGCGAAGTCGGAGGATAGCATGGAGGGGGCGATCTTGGGTGTAGGCATGATTGGGAAGGAATTTGGCGATGGGAGTTAGAGTAGAAAGCAAATAGAAATGGTGGTTGGTGTTGGAATTAGGGTTTTTGATTCAGGTTTCAATTGGCGCTGTTTTTTTCTTTTTTCTTGTTTTTCATCTCCACCAAACAAACATATTTTGAAATTCTTGTAATAAAATTCTGTTTCTAGCGGGTCTTTTAAAATACATACGACGTCTGTAATAGATAGCTTCATCTCATCTCATTTAAGATTATAAGAGCATTTTCGGTTGAGGTTCTTTTAAAAACCCGTTTTTTATACTTGCCAAGTCATTTTCGACACATCAAATTAATAAACTCTACAACGTTAATTCTTATAAAAACTCATCCCACCCCATGTGTAATATATATTAGTGAACTTAATACAAAATATTAAGTTACATATCAAAATTATTTTACAATAAAAAAATGAATTTGAAAAGAAAGAATGTATATTAAAGTGGGTGGTTTGTGTTTAGGGTCTCCAAAGCTAAGGTGTGAAGTGTGATGAATGAAGAAGATATGGAGATGGTGTGGCAATTTATGATTCTCTCTCCTCTCCTCAGTTGGAGGGGGTGATGTATAATTGTGTGTGTGGCACTGGCATGAATGAATGAATGAATAAAGATAAAGATAAAGAGATATTCAATAACTGTTGATGAAGAGAGTGAGTGAGGTGAGGGGCAACTTGGAGTTTTTTTTTATTACATCATGTTTTCAATCTTATTTAAATGCTAACAAAAGTGAAAGCATCCAATGTCTATATATTAAATAATCTGTTTAAGAGAAGATAAACCCATTTCCAATTTTCATCAAATTAACACCAACCAAACTCTCAAAACAATACTCATTTTATTAAACTTACTTATCTGATTGTAAATATATAGATTTACTTATTTTTATTTATATATAAATAAACAAAAATCATATACCATTTATCCAATCACTTTTAGAATGCAATTTGTATGTATCACAAAATAGATACCATATAATAAAAGATAGATAAATTATTAAACTACAAATATCAAATTAAAATCTTAAACTTTTTTACAATTTTTTTTTTTTATCATTTACCCCATTCTCATCCACAATAGGGTCAAGTCTAGAAAGCTTGCAAGTTGCAGCATGTCCCACGTCATTAACATTTCTAAAGCAAAGTTGACATATTTATCCTCAAAGCCCATCTTCTTTTAATAAATTCGGTTTTGAACAACCTACCCTACCAATTTCATAAATGACTATTGTTTTTAACTCCATTGATTGTAACAATTCAAAGGTTTATCCCATTACATGCACTAGTTGTGGCATAAATATGTCTTGTTGCAACCTAAAAACAGTAGCTCAAAGGGTTTTGGAATCATTTCTTTAATAAATCATCTATTTGGTTGTGAAGTAATGCATGTCATGATCAAGTTTTTAATCTAATTCTTTTAACTAATAATAATTGATACATATTTTTTATGGTTAGTTGTTGTAAAATTATATTTAATTAATATTATTAGTATTAAAGTTGGGAAAAATATATGGAAGGTCAACATCATGCCTAAAAAAACAAAAAGAGAAGTGAGAGAGGGGGGGGGGGGGGGCCATGACTCTCTTTGGTTCTTTTCTTTTAATCAATCGTCTTTGTTTGTTGTTCGTTTTGGCATTTGTGCTTGCAAACTGTTTTTCTTCTTATCTTAAGCGTAACGCCAAATCACACCATTCATTCATTTCCTTCCTTTTTCTTTATCATACTCTCTCTCTCTCTCTCTCCATTCCTAAAATCCATCATTACTAATTATCAACACACATATGGGTGCTTGTGTTTCTACCCAAAACCAGAACCAGAACCAGAACCAGAATCCAATGAAGCTATTTGGATCTAATCTTCTCTCGCCCACTCAACAAAAACCTCCCATCATCAATGCCAATGCCTCCCATCCACCCCTTTCTTTTCAAGATTTCGGTACTAAATTCTTTCTTCAACTTTCTTTTCATATACTTGATTTATTTTATGGGATTTTAGTTACTTCATCTTCATGGTTGGAATCTATTTTCTGACTTGTGATTTTTATTTCTTCTTCTAATCTCTGTTAATTTTTATTCATTATCTGGTTTTACTAACTTGTTTCACTTGTAGCTTAGTTTGTTATCTAGTTGTGGAGTCGTTTATATTTCAGCTTATTAATTTGGTCAATCCATACTCTATAGTTTTTGGGGTTTTCTAAATTTCCATCCTAATGATGGGAATTATTTTGGGGATAAAGTTGTCATCTTCTTTACTTCATTTGAGAAAGAAGAGTTGTTATTTAGATATGTAGTGTAATTGGTGCTTGTAATGTGGAGTACACATTAATATTGTTGACTCCTTTTGTTTCTTCAAAGTTACTATCTTAATATTCTTCGATCAATGACTTTCATCTCTCTGTCTCTTTTCTTGGGTGTTAAATGGTAAGTTTTAGTTCACAACATTATTAAATTAGGATTGATTGGTAATTATTGTTTCATCCTCAAATTGATCTATTATATATATACATAATATATCGTTAGTACTTATATCATGCTTTGCTGGTTTTATTTATTGTGTTTAAATAATGACTAGCAAACGAAATTCAGAATATGAATTGGTGGAAACTTTTATGGGAAGAATGGCCCACACAATACTTTTGTTATCAACAATGATAGCTAGATACAAGTTATGTTCACCCCCCCCCCCCCCCTTTTCTTGACGTTACCTATGGAAGAAGATACATAAATTCGAGGAAAGAAAGATTTGTTTCATCTAGTTGTAATTTACAGAGCATGCCAATTGCCTTTTGTAGCTTATCATGTTGTTATAAGATAAATACAAAGTAATTGGCTTGAAACACATTGTTTCTTGTATGTGTTATTTGGAATGTTGATGTATGTTTGCTATTTTGTATTGAAGGTAGTAAAGAGGACACATTTTTCGACTCACAAGCATGGTTAGAGTCAGATTGTGATGATGATTTCATGAGCGTAAATGGTGGTAAGATATGTTTTTTTGACAACAATTGATGTTTGTTGATTCTAGTTTAGTGACATGAGTGGTGGTGTTAATTTGTGCAGAATTTACCCCATCAAGAGGTACCACTCCGGTCCATCATAACTTCTCTGTAGGTAACAAGCAACAGCCTCTTGTTTCCCCATATCCAAATACCCCTGAAAAGAAACCAAGACTTTCTGATCTTTTCAAAGAAAGCCTAAGGGCAGACAATTATGATTTAGAAGATGAGAATGAAGATGGTGAGACGAAGTCAAATGTTAGTAACGGTGTGAAGACGAAGAGGGAAAGGTTGGGTTGCTTTCGGAGCTTGGTTCCTAGTCGGAGCTCGTCAACAAATGGAAGGAAGATGATGATGATGAGTCCAAATCTAACAAGCCCAAACCCAAAATCAGTTGTGGAGTGATGAAGCCAAGTTGAATGTCCAAATCCAAATGTATAGTAATTAAGAAATGAATATGCATGTAAAGCTAATTTCAGTTGATAAATTGAAAATGTAAGAGCAAGTATATGTTTTACGTAATTTCCAGTGGAAATATACATATTTGAAGATTTTTGGTCATTGATGTTGAACAATAATAATAATAGACAAGAGAAGAGAGCCCTGTTTTAAGGTATAATTTGTTGATTGCATATGCTCTGGTTGTGAATTTAGAAACCTTATTAAAACACAAAATTCACTTATTTTGTAAGTATATTCATAGGATAAGTACAAAAAATCCAACAAACTATCTCATTTTAAATGATTAAGTCTCTAAATTATTATTTTTAATGATCAAGTTTGGACATTTTTTTTCAATAAATTAAACCATCGAGTTTCTAGAAATTGGTTACTTATATCATTTTAACCCAAAAAAGCTACTTGTAACCGGTTATCTTTTGATTATGCTTTTTTTATTAGATAAAAAAAATAGATCAAAAAGAAGGAGAGCAAACAACGTTATTGATGAGAGACACTTAAAAAAAAGTGAGTTATGAGTTGCTAAAGTATTTAAGGTTTTAAAATAAACATTATACAAAGTCACAAAAAAGAAAATGGTTTAAAGGGTTTTAGATAAACCTTGCTCTATATATACATACATACGGACAATGGCACATACTGCATTGTTTTGTTTTGTAGGATGCAGGAGTCGTTGCTCCTTATCTTGTGTGTGGATATGATATGATGTCTCATCCTGAATTCAATCTAATATCATTTCTAGAATCATCCTATTGCTCTTTGTCTTTGTCTTTTAAATTAAATCAAATCTTTAATATTAATTAATTAATTAATTAATGTGTATGAAAGATAGAAACATTCTGGAGTTTTGCTCAATTCATCTACTATAACTATACAATCAATATACATACATGTATTTTTACACTACCTACCAAAATTATATGAACTCATTTCTTTTTCATTTTCATTTTCATTTTTTATATATAATCCTCATAAATTATAGTTTTTATTGCTTTCAATAATTAGTAAATGAAATGGTTTGGTTTGTAACTAAATTTCCATTATATATTATTTAATTAGAAATAATAATCTTATATTAAAAAAAGGTTATTTTATTATATTTTATATAGTGAGAGATTCCTTGGTTTATTATTGATTAATAATAAGTTATGAGACAATTTTAGGTATAGAGCGGTGTGAGCTTTGTCCTTGGCCCAGGCCAGTAGTAATTCCAAATTCCAAGTGATCCGTGACGTGATGGAGTTTGAGCATCCCACTTCACCCCCCTCACCTATTTTACATTTGTCATAAAACCAATGTTTCTTGCATTCTAACCACAATTTGTCAATCCAATTCCAAAACCCACGTATGGTATGGTATGGTATGGTATGGATAGCCAACCCCAACCATTACCAACACCATGCACTAACCTATCTCTTACATATATACAGAGAATACTGAAATTGAAAACCATCATACATTTCCCTAACTTTTTTTCATTTCTACCTATCTTTTGTTTTGTTGAATTGAAAAATTACCAAACACTCACATTTTTTGTTTTACAAATTCAAACGAAAACAAACAATTAACAGATACAACTTATTTACTTGTTATGATCTAAAAACAACAACACCACTTGCTTTTTCTCAATCTCAAGCTACAAAAAGGAAATCAACAACAATGGATCATGAGTAATGTAATGTAATGAATGTGTTCTATGGCAAGAAAGAACAAATTTCATCCAAAACATTCTTCCTCAATCACTTTTTGTTAAACACAAGAAATAGAAAACGAAATAAACCACATCATCAATCCTTTATGATTAGAATTTTGTATAAATAAATAAATAAAATTACATTTATGATAAATTAAAGCACGTACGTCATCCTACATATATAATATAACTTGCGTGAACATAACATGCTTTCATACTTTACCCCAAAAGATCATGCCCTTCTCACATGATGGATGATACATTATTTCTATGAATGGAACCTTATCTTAACAACCATGTTTGAAAAAAGAACATGTAAGATTTTAAAAGAAAAAGACCATCGATTGAGCATTTCAACTTTAAAAAATCATATTTTCTTTTATAACTATGAATGTCTTAGTCATGTGTTAATTTCATGTCATGGGGTATAAAAATAGTAAATGGAAGAATTATTTAGGATTGGATGATAAAATAGTAGAAAGAAATATTAAGTGGGGTGACCATCTGCCAATTCTGTCACCTCCTTTTTCCCCTGTTTCAGTTGAGGGAGGGAGAGAGAGAGAGAGAGCTCAGCCCCAATTTTCAAGATTTTGTTCACACACTAACATTACCATTTATCACCCTATAAATACTGCTTCTGATCCTTTTTCTGTTATCAAGAAATTATGGGTGTCCGTAAGCTTCTGAGATTCTTATGGGTCATCAGTGTAGTGCTGTTAATTGAAGCATTCTCAGGTTCGGGATCGGTGAGACTGAAAAGCGTCGCAATGAATCCTCCACCGCTGGGAATATGCGCCTCCTCCGTTAGAAAGCATGGTTACAAGTGTGAAGAAGTTGATGTAGGTTTAATCTACAACCAATTACTCCTGCTAATCAATTACTAATTACTCCTGCTAATCATTTAGGTCACGACAGAAGATGGATACATATTGAGTGTTCAACGAATTCCGGTGGGGAGAGGCGGTGCCGTTGGTGGTGGAAGGAAAAGACAGCCGGTGTTGTTACAACATGGAGTTCTTGTGGTATTCTATTTCTATTTCTATTCTTTCAATTCAAATTCTATGTTAAATTATTATCACCATTTATGTGACACTACACTTGTTTAATTTAAATGACAACTTTTATACAAAATGTTGGGTTTAGATTCGTTAAAAGATGTTGATGGGCTCCAAATTTGTACTTGGCCCAATAATTCCCATTGCATTTCAAAATCCTAGGGCTCGTCCGATTTCAAACCAATTATGGGATTGGATTCATCCTGCAAATGCAAACTAAGAGAGTTACAGTTATAAAAAATAATTGGATTTCATTCCATCAATTCCCATAAAAAAAACGCGATTGATTCATCAATTCCAATTCCAATTCCTTTTAAAGCAAGCATGATTGGGTCCAAATTCCTTTTTTTAACTCCTGTTGTCACGTCTATGTATATATTTACAGTTAAGTTTGCTTAAGATGTGTGTATATTCCAAATTTTGTAAGAGTGCAGAATTTGAATGCAGGATGGCATGACATGGCTGTTGAATCCTCCGGAACAATCTCTAGCCTTGATCTTGGCCGATAATGGTTATGATGTGTGGATAGCCAACACCAGAGGAACCTCTTTTAGCCGACGCCACGTCTCTCTAGATCCCGACAGGCCCGTACGTATCATGTTACATATACGATTCCATTCCGTGGTTGTCAATTCTCATGCATCATCAAGTATTAATTAATTGTAGGAATTCTGGGATTGGACATGGGATGAGATCGTGTCTCGTGATCTGCCTGCTGTTATTGCTTTTATCTCCCAACAAACTAGCCAAAAGATCCACTACGTCGGACATTCCCTGGTAACAAATGGAGGTCGTTTTCCTACTATTTTTATCCACTACTAAAGAGCAAGTACACATGTTCATCACGTTGTGATATTATCGTATAGGGAACTTTGATTGCATTGGCATCTCTCTCTGAGGGAAAACAGTTAGACAAGCTGAAATCAGCTGCTTTGTTAAGCCCCATTGCATACTTGAGCCATATGACCACTGCACTCGGTGTTCTTGCTGCCAAAGTCTTTGTTGGTGAGGTACGTACAGCGTTATTCATTTATCAACCACAAACACATCTTATATATATATATGCATCCATCAATCCTCCAACATTCAGCTGAAAACGTTTATATTTCTCTACAGATTACTATAGTATTTGGTCTGGCTGAGTTCAATCCAAAAGGGTAAAATATCTCTATTCGTGCCTTTTTCATTCTTGACGGCAATATACATGAAATGAATGAGTTGATCAACTTGATTGCTGTCTGAAATCTACAGTGAAGATGTGAGCCGTTTCCTCAAAGGCCTTTGTTCAGATCCAAAGGTTGATTGTTATGACTTAATGTCTGCTCTTACAGGTAAATTGTTTTCACAAAATTAGATGGCTATTTCGTACCTTGATTCATTATAACATGCATGATGACTGTTTCAAAGGGAAAAACTGCTGCCTCAACGCCTCAACTGTCGATGTTTTCTTAAGAAACGAGCCTCAGTCTACCTCAACTAAGAACTTGGTTCATTTGGCTCAAAGTAAGTCTGTTTGTCTATATGTCTTCATCTGAATATGACTAAAGCGTATCCTTACTAAAAACTCGATATGTATTTGCAGCTGTTAGAGATGGGGTTTTGGCGAAATATGACTATGGAAATCCTGCTTTCAATATGGAACACTATGGGCAACCAAGGCCTCCAATCTATAACATATCCAACATCCCAAGAAACTTCCCTTTATTTATGAGCTATGGAGGCCAAGACGCTCTCTCGGACCCCAAAGACGTGGCTACTTTGCTTGATGATCTGAAGCTGCATGAAGAAGGGAAGCTAAGCGTGCAGTACATCAAGGACTACGCTCATGCCGATTTTATCATGGGTGTAACCGCAAAAGATGTTGTTTATGACAAAATCATCTCCTTCTTTCGAAGAAACCAATAGATATATATATATATATATGTGTGTGTGTGTGTGTGTGAAAAATGTGCGGCTTTTTGCCATGCCAATCGCTAATCTTTGATTTTTAGCCCCACATCATCAAATCGAACATGTCAAAGAAGTCCATAATAAATATATAATATATCAGAGTCTGTTGCAATGATTAGTTGAGTGTTTAATTTCTTCATAATCAAGTTAAGCGGATTCATTTATGACAAGTTTAAAAGGCAAGCAAGATATATATGATTTAGCTTGGTTCACAATTCATCTAACCCTTTCTTGATTTTACATTGGACCTACCAAATGCCATGAATCAATGTATCTTGAAATTACAATTACACCATCAAAACCACCAACACACCATGCCAATCACAAAGGGCAAAATGGTAAAAGAAGGTTAGGATCAGCGTATGGCATCTGGTTATATATACATACATACCATGTTTCATTGGTTCCATCTAAACAAAGCTAAATGGACAAGAGTGCATCGTATAACATGTTATTCTTCATTGGTATGATGCTAATGTTATCGAAGCAAGGGTTGGCCGAGCAACACGTAGTTGGAGGGAAACAAGGGTGGGATGAATCCACGGATTTTGACTCATGGGCTTCGGGTCAAACATTCAAGGTTGGCGATACTCTAGGTAAGCAGAAACATCTTAGTTTGATGAAATGTTCATTTAAAATGTTTAATCTTTGTATTGTATAGTGTTCAAATACAGTCCAATGCATAGTGTTGCGGAACTTGGCAGCGAGAGCAAATACAACAAGTGCGACATGGGAGCGGCTACAAATTCTATGAGCGATGGCAACAGTGTGGTGAAGTTAACGAAGGCGGGTACTAGATACTTTGCTTGTGGTACAGCCGGACATTGTGATCAGGGCATGAAGGTGAAGATCACTACGGTGTCGGCTTCTGGTTCACCATCGTCATCATCAAATGCCACACCGACTTCGAATTCGAGTGGGACATACGTTGCAGGATGGTTTGTTTTGGGAGGTCTAGTTTTGGTGGTGAGGTCTTTGATGCACGTCTCGTATTAAAGAGAGATGATCATCAAAATCTAGTTTGTTTTTGCAACTTAAGTTTGAGTACCCTTTTTCATGTGTTTGTTTGTTTGTTTGTTTTAATTAATTAGCTCTCTTCAATTCCCAATTGAAACATTATATATATATATATATATATATATAATAATCGAATTAATCATTTTATTCAACTTATAGATAATTTGATATATTTAAATGTAACAACTCTATATTTATAAATCATGACAACAATTAACCATCCTTGCAAATAAATAATTTCACCAAGAGTTGGATATTTTAATTTCCAAGAAAAAGAGAATTCTAATACATTGAGAGAGAGATTTTGTCTTTAGGCCAAATAAATAATATTGGTTTTGATATAAATGTGGAATTTAAACTTTTAACATCTTAATGACAAAAAAGACCAAAATATATGGGAATTGGAAGTCAAAATTAAATTAACTATATATAAAACTAATTAATTAAAGTAAGTAAAGAAATGAAAGGGGTGCAGTAAATACATGATGGTGGAATTAAGGATTTGGCACATGAATATGATCACCATTCCAAATAGCAATGGTCTCTCTTTCGGATGAATCTGAGCTGGGGGTTCATTGGTTGAATCCTTAATTGATGTTACAAAATTAAATAACCGCCTTTATAATTTATGTATCAAAATGCAATCTTTTAATCCAGACGTCGTCTTACATTATTGTCTTAATCATCCATCTTCTTTAAATTTCATAAAAGAATTTCAAAAATGGAAATAATAGAGTACGTACATGGAGATTTCAATTCATTTGCCATTGCCATTGCCATTGCCATTTGCCTTTTGCATGGAGATTCAGCGTCCCTTTTTACTTGCATGGGATCTTTCCAGATGAGGAAATGCACTCAAAATGTTATGGGCTCTCAAGTCCTGCCTCGTCAAGATTCCAACCACCGGCGGCACCTGCAAGGAGGAGCATATATATATATATATATATATAGATATCAATCCTATGGTCTAAAAACATGTACACCATCATTATTATTTATTATTTAATACGAAACTGGTCTCAGTTTTGGCATTTGTACATGTTTTGAGGGTTTGAAAACTTACTGTAGGGCCATGGTACTTTGGTAAGATGAGCATGTGGCGGAGTCCCACCTGCCTGAATTGCACCAAAGCCTTGGCAACAGACATGGTCTCCACCACTGTATACGGAGTGGTGTTGGTAAGTGGATGCAAATCCACATACATTTCCATTTCTTCTTTTGTGACCGCCACATCCTCAATCGTTCCCCACCTTTCCGCCACATCAACCCACGTAAATTTTTCTCGAACTTCCCACTCCTCTGTTCTCCTCCTCTCTTGCAGGAACCATTTCTTCTTTAGCACTAGTAAAAGGTGAGCTCTTAAAACAAGTCCATGCACTTCACTTACCTGACCCACTGCCGGCACCACTTGATTGTCTACAACAGCAAAAGCATTGTGGCTCGTGTTTCTCAAAACATCCACTATGTTGCTCACTTTCTCAATTCCACAGAGGGTGACTACTGGAGGCTTCACGTCCGCTAGTTCACCAACAGTTATATTTCTCATCCATGGCTCAGGGTGGGCTTCCAAGAAAGGTAACCCTTTAAGATCTAATATGATCTCATAGATGCTTGGATTGAAGCAGTCCCCAACACTTTTGGATATTAGAAGGACTAACATTGTTATGGGGAGCAAAAGAAGATTGTTGGTTAACTCAAGAAATATTACACAAAGGGAAACTGTCATCCTCATTGAGCCTGCCATCAAGGAAGCCGCACCTAAAACAGCATATAGACCTTGGTCAATGGTTGTATAGGGCCCCATTGCCATACCAAGCAACCGGCCGTAAGCTGAGCCTATGAGGATGATAGGGAGGAAGAGACCGGAGGGAACTGCAATGCCGAACGTGAAGAGTCCCAATATGCAATAAAGTAGAAAGAAAATGACTAGGGAAAATACGCGGTATTCACTGGGAGTGTTGGTGGAGAAGATGTTGCGTACAGCATCATCATTGGTAGTAAGGAGGAGCGTCGCTAGGTCGTTGTAGTGTCCTTTCGGGCAGTTAAACTGTTTGAAGTTCCCCATCCTTCCTGTAGATGGACACTCGGAATCTACAAGAGATGGATCGCACGGAGTGCAGCTGGCGAGGAATGGGAGTCCATATAAGCATGCAGAGGTGAAGAGTGAGACAGCGAGACTGAGCATAATTTTGGCGAATTTCCCTTTGCTGCGAGATTAAATGACAGTTTTAGGAAGGTGTATGCGTTTCAATAATTAGTGCACAAATTTGGCTATCATGAACTGAAAGTTATAAAGGCTTACTCATTAATGAGATTGTAGAGACGAAGGACCTTGTGAAGGAGGTGGTTGTAAAGGCTTCCTAAAACTCCTCCGATGATTCCAATTACGGTGACAGGGATGAGATCAACAACATGGTACCTCACTGAAACGCCACTGACGTCAAACATGATTAGCCCACCTTGTCCAAAGAGTCCGCAGTCTCCGGCTTTGCAGTACTCCATGAAAGCTCTAAGCACAACCACCACAACTGCTGTGCTGAAAAAAGTTCTCCAGAGAAGAGCACTTCTCCACCATGTTGCAACCTCCTCAAGTGCAAACAAGACACCTCCCACAGGAGACCGAAAAGCAGCACATACCCCTGAGGAGGCTCCACAAGTGATGATATCTCGTCGATCACGATCATTGTTGAAGTAACGGATGCAGCGCCATCTGATCCGGTAATTGTCGGGTCCACCTTGACCTAGTAATGAAGCAATGCAGGCGCCAATGTGAACCAAAGGCCCTTCTTTCCCTAGGTCCAGGCCTGCTGCTACAGCTCCTATGCTTCCAATTATCTGTAATTTCAAGATTCAGATGTTTTTAAGGTATGAGATGATCCTCTTTTTCCTTTCCAGTACTCCATTTACACTTACAGTGCCCCAACAATTGCAATCAACATGAAATGAAATTTTAGAATGCCTGAATTACAGTATGGTCCAATTTCTTGACATTATTAACTGACATGTAGCCTACTATAATCAAGCTGGAAAAGGAAACTTTCGAATTGAAGCTACAATACCATGGCATATTTACAATTCCAGCCAAAGTAGAAGTATATCTTGATATGAAAACACTAATGTCAACCAATTGAATTTGCTACTAGGGGTGGATCTTGAATATCATCATTATAATAGTCAATCCAAATAAAATCGGAAAGAAATATTATCAACCCTGTGATGATGTTGCCCTGTACCATTCCTGGTCATTCTTAACTGAACTTGGATAGAAGTACATTGTGTACAAGATGGACAATATGATTGTTCTTTTTCATTCTGGAATTAGGATCAACTTTAATGGTTCTACCCTGTTCATAGTAGCACACGAATTATTCTTGTGGAATGTTATGCGCACCTTAACAAACATCGGCATGGCTCCATACATGTTGGGCGTGTCTACCCCATTCAGGTAAGCTTTAATTTCAGGAATGCCAGGCCCAGCTGCAGTAGGTGCTAAAAACACAACAAGAAGAGTTGCACCCAGTGTCAACATGAAATTGACACCGGTCATGAAGAAGAACCCCATCATGTACCTGTATCCATCATGATCATGCATAAGGATACTGTTGAAATGAATTAATTCTACAAAGGATCGGATGATAATTTCTATTAAAGATATAATCCGGAGATAGAGTGAAAAGATAATGAAAAGACCTCTTTTTCTCTATGTAGTGGACTACAGCCAGTAGTTTGTATCCTGCAATGTTCTCAACTGCAAGATTGATGAGAGTGGCTACAACACCCGTTAAAAGCCCAACCAGGAAGGCTAATAGCCATTTCAGGAATATATACTGCAACACCTGTGTTTGTGATCTGCTTCTCCAGTCATGCTTGAAGAGATCATTCTCATTGATTCTGGCATTTACAAAAGATGAATAGAATAGGTTTGTTTCATAAACTTATTATAATCTGTGATGAAAGAGGCTGCTTGAACTTACTCGTAATCCAAGCTTTCGATGTAGGAAACTTTGGTGCCAACGAGCGCTAGTGGACTTGAAGAAAGGGTTAGATTTCTCTTGAGGAGGGGTCGATGGAGAGAATTGCTCTCTGGGTCTCTTTCTTGTTGATTTGTCTGTTGTTCCATGTTGCAGGTAGTCTCTGCCAATTGGTCTGAATCTTTCTCCATTTTGATCAGATGCAGTTGCAGAGATGTAGAACAGCTTGGAAGTTTGAATTCTGGCAGTACTGGTCCTCTCTCTCTCTCTCTCTCTCGCTGTGGTATTTATAGTTTGATTGAGATTTAAATCATGCATATAGTGCGTGCATCATGTGTTGTGACTTTATCGGGTAGGTTAGCTTGCACCATTCTTTTCTTTCAGATCTTGGATAAGAGCAGGGTAAGTGTGACTATAAAAAAAAAAGTGGGGTCGAGACGTATACACTAGTTGATAAACGATTTGTATCAGCATTTTGGACATATATATAAAGCAAAGTCGGGTTTTATATTAGTAGAGAGCAGTTGTAGGACATTGGCATTGGTGATATCATGATGTATTCTATGAATGCTTTTACTTGAATATATTTTAAGATTGAAAAAGAAAGCACCCATTTGTTCCTAAAGTCATGGAACAGTGGTGATTAAGACATGCAAGCCTCTTGTTAAGCTACAGACTTGGTCTTTTGAGTTGGTGGAGTTAGATTATTTGTTGGAAATGGTTTTTGAGTCCGAAAGTAATGTTAAATGTTGTTGTTGAAGATTTGGCCATTGATCCTTTATTAATTCTAGTGATTAGCATTAGCACAGTGGTTGGGTAAGATTTGTAATATGATATGATATTGGGAAAAGAAATATGAAGAAGATAAGTTGAGGAATGGGTGAAAAAGAGATATATAGATATATATATATATAGAGAGAGAGAGAGAGGAGAAGATAAAGATTATATAGACTAGTGTGATTAATGTTTGAAGATTATGTATTATGTGGTAGATTGGAGATGTGGAGTGATCGGATGGCTGGAAGAAAAACGGCTTTTGGGGTAAGCAAAAGGTGAGTTTGGATTCAGAAGAACATGTGTGCTGCTGTTGGTCCACGTGGCCTCCAAAACCTTTATTATTAATCTATATGACTATCTGTCTGTGAACCAAATGGTTGTGTGTTTGAAACATGAATTGGTAAATGTGGTGGTGATAATACTAATAATGATAATGATAATGATAGTGATATGGATATTAATTAATCAATTAATTGAAAGAGGAAAGGATGTGATGCTGCATAGCATACAACAACTAACAGAACCCTCTTTCTCTTTCTTTTCTCTTCTACCACTCCCTCACTCTCACTTCAATAATTTTCTTTAAGTAATAAAGAAACAAACAAAAATAATCATTCAACTGCTCCCTAAACTTGTATGCAAAAATAATTGTGTACATATACATATACATACATGTTTAAAGGAAGATTATGAGCATATGCTAATATCAAATTTAGATTCTAAGATTTGTTTGTTTAATATTAATAATTTCACCATCAAAAAAAAAAAAACAAATTCTATCATTCATTTATACCAAATAATTAATGGATTGTCTTTGTCTTTGTCTTGTCTTAATGCACCCAAACCCAATTATCAACTACCAAAAAGAAAAGGATTGTTCATATGTGCCTCTCAATCATCCATAATCTTATTAATTATCATTGCAAATCTTCCAATTTAATACCAGTTTTATTTATTTTTTAATTATTTCATATATATGGTAAATGGTAAATGGTAAATGGTAAGGCAGGTATTGTGTTTATGGAGGAGTATGTTTGCATAAATGAATGGAGATGATGGGAAGGGAGGGGAGGGGAGGGGAGGGGCTTGTTATTGTTTTTATGGTGTGAAATATGTTAATTGCAAGTAGGCCACTTGAATCAAATCACATGATGACATTCTTTTTATATATAACGGGAATGGGAAGATGATTCATCATCATCATAGTATTATTATTATTTTTGTTTAAACTTGATTCACATGCACATTTGTTTTATGCTGATTACAGTTTTCTATTACTATTAGTTAGTTAGTGTGTGTGTGTGTGTCATCAAAATGGAAAGAATAAAAGCCATGTGTTTATGGTTTATCTTCCAAAAATATTTACTATAATCATTACCCATCTCCAAATATCTAAATTCTTCAATTAACAAAACTTATGGTAACAAATAAATAACCATTACCTACCTAATTTATCATGAAATTTTCTTTATTACTAAATCATCAACTTGTGTATACATCAATCAATCGCTTAATTCCTATTCCCATCTTAATATAAAAAGAAATGTTTGTAATTTTCATATGATGGGCCTGTAGTTGTTGGCCCAAGCTTTCATGGTTTATTTGGTCCGGTCCAGTCCATACTTGTTTTTCCTTTCTCTGCTCTTCTCTTCTCTTCTCGTCTCTTCTCTTCTCTTCTCTCTTACAAATTTCTAATACTCTTTGTCTGTCTGGACTCTGGACTCTGGAATCTGTATTCTGGAACAAGTGGAAACCGGAAAGCAAGAGCAAAAGGGGAGATCCAAAACGCAACTCCTACCTTCCAATTCAATCTTCCAGTTCAAGGGTAGGCTTCGTCTTCTATTCATCGTTTCTGCTTTTATTAACCTTTTACAGGGTAATACCTTTCCATAACTAATTCTCTATCCTTCTACTTTGATTTTCCTTTTCCATATTCCAATTTTTATCTTGTGAACTCCTTAGGCCATTATTCCATCTTTCACTTTTCCAATTTGGGTTTTTTGAGCTGTTTCTGCATCTGTATGAATTAGGGTTTTATACCAAGCCACTCATGTCTGTCAATAACAACAATTCCCAAAAGAACCCTGCTGCCTTTGGAAATTCCTTCCCCCCCAACCCTACTCCCCACCTCCAGTCACACTCCCAACCCTCTGCTTCTCCCTTTGCCACTCAGTTTCAGCTCTCCCAGTATGCTGCTGCCCATGCCCATGCCCAGGCCATAGCTCAAGCTCAGTCCAAAGCTCAGGCTCAAGCCATGGCCAACCACGTCCAATTCCAAGCCCAGCTCCAGGCACAAGGAATGTCTCTTAATCAATCACATGCACCTTTCTCTGCCAATTCCCCCTCTTTTCCCAATTCCACCATCAAACGTTTGCCTCAAAAGCCTCTTGGAAGACCGCCTGGCATGTCCAGTGCAAATACCATCTCTCCCATGAGGATGATGGAACTTACACCAGCCGCACGTAATAAAAAGAAGCAGAAGCTCCCAGAGAAGCACTTGCTTGAGAGAGTCGCAGCAATTCTGCCACAGTCTGCTCTTTACACACAACTCCTTGAGTTCGAGTCACGTGTCGATGCTGCTTTGGCAAGAAAGAAGATAGACATCCAAGAAGCAATTAAGAATCCTCCTTGCATTCAGAAGACGCTTAGAATATATGTGTTCAACACTTTTGTGAATCAAACTCGTACAACTCCCATGAAGCCCAACGATGACCCACCTACTTGGACCATGAAAATAATAGGCCGAATCTTGGAAGAGGGGATGGATCCTGATCAGGTAGGGATGATGCCGGCCCCAAGCCCCATGTACCCCAAATTTTCGTCTTTCTTCAAGAGAGTCACCATTTCGTTGGACCAGAGATTATATCCTGATAATCATATGATTTTGTGGGATGGTGCTAGAACACCGACACCTCAACAAGGGTTTGAAGTGAAAAGGAAAGGGGACAAAGAATTTACTGCCAACATACGGTTGGAAATGAATTATATGCCTGAGAAATACAAGCTTTCTTTAGCTCTAATGGAAGTCCTTGGAATTGAGGTCGATACTCGCTCGAGAATTATTGCTGCAATATGGCATTATGTCAAGGCTAGGAAGTTGCAGAATGCAGACGACCCTTCCTATTTTATCTGCGATCCAGCGCTTCGAAAAGTATTTGGGGAGGATAGGATGAAATTCACCATGGTCTCACAGAAGATTTCACATCATTTATCTCCACCACAGCCTATCCATTTGGAGCACAGGATCAAGCTCTCGGGGAATAGTCCAGCTGGAAATGCATGTTACGATGTGTTGGTGGATGTCCCTTTTCCAGTACAAAGGGAATTGAATGCTTTACTGGCCACCACTGAGAAAACCAAAGAGATTGAAGCCTGTGATGAAGCAATATTTAGTTCAATACGGAAGATCAATGAACATCGTAAAAGACGGGCTTTCTTTCTTGGATTTAGTCAGTCACCTGTCGAGTTTATCGATGCTTTGATTGAATCTCAAGGAAAGGATCTGAAGCTTATGGCAGGGGTAGCAAGCCGTAACGCTGAAAAAGAGCATCGGGCTGAATTTTATAATCAACCCTGGTACGTGCACCATTGTTTTCTGCTTTCATGTTTGTTGGTTTTCTAGGGGATTTCTTTTCGTAATGTCAAACTAGCTCAGTCCATGTATACGTGCGATGGATGTTTACTGAATCATCATGACACATTTTATATTGTTTGCAAGATGAATCATCTTGTTTATGTGCTTTACGGCATGTTTTTAGGTTTGACGTTCATGGCCAGGGTACTGAAAGTTTGGTAATCTTGAACTTAGTCACATTGGTACTACCTCATATCAACTGCAATATTTGTTGGTGCTTGTATGTTTTGAATGGTGGTGTTAGAAGTCCAATATTCCTTTCCTAGTTACAGTTGACATGCTTGCATTCCTACATGAGTCGTTTGTTGAGCAATCAAAAGTTTAGATGTATTTACTGTGGAAGCTTGATACAGTTATGTTTTTTGGTGGATGTATAGGGTTGAAGATGCGGTTATTCGTTACCTGAATCGGAAGCCAGCAACAGTTATCCATGGAAGCACATAAACATTTGGCAGTGATTAGATATGATGTTGAATTGGATGAGAGGAGAGGGGTATAATGTTATTGGTGATGTTTAGGTTTAATTGTATCCTATGGTTTGTTGTTGTTGTTGTTGTTGTTGTTAGCAGCATAACTTAACCCATAAATATAATATGAAGTTATTGTATCCTTTATTTGTGGATTGATGTTGCCTGCCAATAATCTATGAAACCGAAATTAAAGAGAAAAGATGCTCAATTTTGGTGTTTGTTTGGAATTGGATGACATAATTTGCATCTACCGTGAATGATCAATTTGTCTTTCTATATATATAGTTTCTATCTCATGGTTGTCTCCTCTTATTATTAATATTATAATTATAGAGAGAGAGAAAAACAACACAACTCTGTAGCTTCAACTCCCTTACATTTGGTTTTGCAAGATGGTTTTAAGCTATATATCTATACTACCTTATTAAACAAATTTGATCAAAATCTTTAAGTCTTTAACTTTTGAAATACCGAAAATACCCTTAATCCTCCTTTACACGCCTCCCTTCCCTTCCCCCAATATGTCTCTTCGATTTACAAGGCTCTCCTCCCCCAAGAACACTCCTCCCTTATCAGCTCCCGAGACGACGCTTC
>NC_037534.1:143352-144416 GCF_001531365.2 Cynara cardunculus var. scolymus | reverse complement strand
CGTCGCCGAATCGTTCCCACCTCAATCGCTTCACAATCGCCTTCGTCGTTTCCAATCGGCTTCGCTGTCAGGTATGAACTGTTTGAGTTTTGATTGAAATATGTAAATACAAAATTGTTGTCGAAATCTAGAATGTATAATGTATAACAAATCTGAAACAAAAAATTGTTTTGAACTTCTGTTTCTGCATTAACAACTCTGGATCTAATATGTTTGTACACACATACTACATTGATACCTTATTGCAATTCCTCTTTAGTTTCCCCTTCCAATTAGAAGACTTTCAGGGACCTCCCTTTTTCTATGTTTATGCTTTTTAGATACTAAAATGATACCTTATTGCAATTCCTCTTTAGTTTCCACACATGTATGTTTGTTTTCCCTCTACTGGTTCAACCATTATTACAATAGTCGAGAAAAAGCCTACTTTATGATAGTATTACATTTATCAACCATTATTTCCCATTTTGGTGCATATATATATATCCTTCTTTCTGTTCAGGAGAGACTGTGATAGACATGAATTGGCAAAACAACCTTCGACTTATACAATATTACAACTAAGTATAACTTTGAATACCTTCCACCAGAATTCTACAGCTTGATCGTAACTAGGTATAACTCTTGAATCATGATCAAAATTCTGAAGAGCCTTAAGTCTGACTTTGAAAACTTTAAGCTTTAAGTCTAACTCTGAAAACATTAATCCGTAACTCTGAATGCACAAGGTTGAAATCTGGATAAGCGTGGTTTGATATCTAAACTCTTCTAACTAACTTTGGACAAATTCTGAAACCAAGTATGGACTAACATAACTTTGGAACATCACTAAACATGACAACAAACATATTCAAATATGTATCCACATGAACCATAATTCTCTAACTCGAAAAAAACAACATATTAACTGAAGTCTGGCAACATAAGACTACTGTCCATAATTAAAATCTTGAGTTGCTGTCGAGTGAAACCAAACTCTGTTTGTACTCGAAATCAAATTTGGATGAATGTCTCCAGATTTTTAGATTAGGGGCTGTTTGGCAGTTGCTGAATGATTTAGTGCA
>NC_037534.1:136504-142227 GCF_001531365.2 Cynara cardunculus var. scolymus | reverse complement strand
GTTGCAGTTACATAATATAATAGAAAACATACCGGAAATATTTGTCTCAGGTTTCTTTGACGTTCTGATGTGTTTTGCGTTTCGTCAGAGGATGTCGGCCGTATAACTTCTTTTGCAAATTTCATCATTGCTCGTAGCACTTCACGAAAGTGTCTATGAATAGTCTCCGTAGAGTGTTGAAATCTCCGTTTAAAAATGGGTTTGTTTCACTCTCTTTTAAAAATCTACACTTTCTTGAACCCTTTGTTTTTTCCTCTATGAAAACCCCCCAAAGGATTATTTTCTTCTAAAGTCTGTAAAACCATCCACTGATTCCTTTCAAAACTCATTCTTTATACTTGCTTTTTTGGGTGCATTATGGGTTGTGTTGCTACAAAGTTAGAAGAAGAAGAGGAGGTGGTGACTATTTGCAGAGAGAGGAAGCATTTCTTGAAGTTAGCTGTAGACAGAAGGGGAAGTGGCTTGTTTGGGGCTTGTTTACCCCACACATTGTAAACAGATAGTGAAAGCAAATACCAAAAAATATATAAAACCTAGGAAGATGTATAACACACGATCGATGAAGATGAGGAAAGAAAAAACATAGGATCTATAAAGTACAAACCTGATACAATCGAGACCCACGATGGTGAAGAAACCGGCGACCGACGAGTAGYTGAGGCAACCGGCCACCGACGAGGCTGTGGAATCGGCGACTGAAGACACCTTCGCCGGAGAAGAGRGAGGCGCCGACTTGGGTTGCTGAAAAATGTGCGGCTGTTTTGTGTGGAAGGGTAAAGATGGAAAAAGGATGATCTGAATGGTTTAGTGAGCTCATACCCTCAAAATGGTTAAGAGGTTTGTGTAACCATTAAGAGGGGTTTTTTTTTTGCCAAACACATCACACCTCTTACCGATTAAGAGGCAGCCTCTTAATGTCGCCATTAAGAGGCAAACAAACAGCCCCTTAACATGATTGCGCAATCATCTTTGATTGAAATATGTAAATACAAAATTGTTGTCGAAATCTTGAATGTATAATGTATAATAACAAATCTGAAACAAAAAATTGTTTTGAACTTTTGTTTCTGCATTAACAACTCTGGATCTAATATGTTTGTACACACATACTACATTAACAACAATAATAACCGTATTCTAGAACCATATGTTGCTTTTTTTTTAACATATAATCAATATTCTGCCATAACTCTGAACTTGACAGCATAAGTGTCGATATGAAATGCTGCAGTTATACCTTTTTAGGTGGTTGTATGATATTTAATAAATGCTGCATAATTTCTATGCTTTTATCTCACACATTGACATGCATGTGCATTTGAGGATTTGTTGGCACCGGGTGGTTTGGTGGAGGTTGAGAAGAAGAATGTGAAGAAGGCTCAGATTCTGTATGATGCAATTGATGAGAGTAAARGGTTTTATCGATGCCCGGTTGAGAAATCGGTGAGATCGTTGATGAATGTGCCTTTTACGCTTGAGAAATCGGAATTGGAAGCTGAGTTTGTGAWAGAAGCTGCTAAAGAGAAGAWGGTTCAACTGAAGGGGCATCGATCGGTTGGTGGAATGCGAGCTTCGATATACAATGCTATGCCTTTGGCTGGTGTTGAGAAGCTGGTTGCTTTCAAGAAGGATTTCCAAGCAAAACATGGTTAGAATTTTGGGGGTTTAGGGTTTTGTTTTTGTAGCATTTTGTTGTTGCTTGCTCAGTTTTTGATCATGCTGTTATGTTATGTTATTTTATTATTATGTCTTGTTTCTGGATCTCTTATTACCCATAGTCCTTTGGAGGAAAAGGGATGGATGAATTGGATTTCAACATGAATGCGTAGGTAGTTCTGTGATTTTATTCTGGGTAATGAATATTTCAAATGATATGGTGGCATCTGGGTTGCTTATTGATTGAAGACTGACTAGAGTTTGAATCTTTAATTCTTTACYATCAATAGTCAATTTGGTTTTAARAAGTGTTTATTGAAGCAAATGAAGAACCAAATAGGAATGAACTCCCTGCCTCATAGCAGGTTACAAAATGCTTATTTATACCAAGATAAGAGTGATGTTTCTAAACACTTATCTGGTAAGTGTTTAGAGTGTGTCAGTTACCTTACCCGGGTAAGTATCATACTTGCTATGCTGTCGAGTATCTACAATTCCCTCACAAGTAAACATTGGGTAAGTACTTATCGTCAAGAATCACCACTCTCACTTATTTTAAAACATTTTAGGCCATTGAAATGGATGGTTTACAAAAAAATTATCCAGTAAGCATTAACCGGGTAAGTCTTTTCCTTCAATTACACGGTAGGATTCTTGGTTCTTGCTATACATCTTACATCAATATTTTCAAAGGTTCATCTAGCTGAGAAACAAATGTTTGAGTAATTATGCATCACAATCTCTTTCTTTCACCTGATTATATCACAATGAGTTACACTTAGGTGCTGTTTACCAAACACTTACTTGGGTAAGCGCTTATCAAGTCACATTACCTTACCTGATGAATATGATAAGGACCAAGAATCTTACCTGGTACGTTAAGTGCTTACCGGATAATTTGTTGCATACAATATTGTTTTGATGGACTAAAATCTTATCTGTAAGTAAATGATAGTGTTAAATTTTAAGCGCTTACCTAATAAGTTTACCTAAACGACCCCTTAGCAGCACATTTTGTGGCCCAAACTTTTCCAAGACGGGGCTTCATATTCTTTAATTTTTCATTTTTGAATTTTGATAGAGATGTGAACCTCAACTATTTCAAACAGATTTTGCAAAAAATAATATTTAACAGTTGGATATATTTTGATAGAACCTTTACATCCCGCCGCATTGCGCAGGTAGACAACTAGTTTTATAAGAAGAAGAAAAAGGAAGTCGAGAATCCCATACATTCCATTTTGTGTTTGGTTGCCAAATTGCATCTTCTTTATTTAGGAAATAATAATGGCAATGGGCAGGTAGGCAAGCATGTGGTGGGATAGTATGCCATCAGCCCATGTGATACCACTAACCACTAAACAATAATATAACCAAACATGATTATAAATAAATCATCACACACACACACAAAAGTAAAGTTATATATCTCCTAATTCATCATCTTCTTCATAACACATAGCATTAGCAGCAGCTGCTATTCATTTGATTAATTAAAACACAAACACAAACACAAACACAAACCTAAACCTACCAACAAGAGATATATAACAATAATAATTTCTTCTTCTTCTTCTTCTTCACACAAACGCCAACATTCATATTCATTATTCAAAAACAACTTCACCCAAGCTTGCGCTTTTACGGAAGAAAATGCTTGCTGCTTGCTCCTTCTTTCCTACAACACACACTTGCTTGCTGCCACTGCATCTTTCAAACCCCATTTTGTTCGCAAAGATCTAGCAAGTCCAGGGTCTGCAATGCATCATCATTCATACATCAAACCCTCCATCACCTTCAACATATACTACTACTAATATAACCAAAATGCTTGTAGAGGGACATACCTCAGGGATCGACAGCTCAAGCCGGAACTTAGGACCATCATAGTGATGCAACACTGGCCTAAAGGCATCTTCCTCCAATGCTTTGCACACTTTCCTTATACGAATTCTCACCTGATTCCACTCAATACAAACAATTTCAATTAATATACCAGACAACACACAACTAAGCAGTCAGTCTCAGTCAGATCATTCATGTTTTACCTGAGCAGGGAACCTAGATTCACCTTTACATTTCTTGTCCTCCCAAGCAGTTGGATCAATGTTAGAACCACCAAAAGTTGTTGCCTACACAAACAATAACATACATGCTTCAACCAACGTCAAGGCCAATCCACAATTGAAAACTTGATCTAAGAAAAAAATAAATTATCTAGACCCTTCATCACCTAAACCACACATACCCTTTTCAAGTGACAAAAAGACACGCGTGAAGGACAAACAGAAGCTCCTAGATCTACTCTCTAAAACAGACAAAACTTCTTTCAGATGGACACAGCTGTAAAAGAAAAAGGAAAAAGAAAACACACCTCAAAAATACCATGCAGCTGGTGAGTGGTATAGTTATACAGAAACAGAGGTAATCCAGGGGTAATTGCTCGAACAGAGTCTCTGTATCTTGGTGGCAAACCTGCACAACAGTACACATGAGCACAGCTCAGCATAAAAGATGACAAATCAATCCACATCAACCGGTCGAAGATAGTGGAGAATTACCAAACAGCTGTCTCTTTAAATCTTCCTGCATAGTGTCATTGTTACAGACAAAGATGTATCCACCCAGAACCTCATTCCTAGGGAGGGTCTCGGCAGCAGGCAAGGTCTTAAATCTCTTGTCAGCAGCATTGATGATGTTGTTGTTATCATTACTGTTGCTGTTGCTGTTGAGATCCTTGTTGTTGTGACTGTTTCCAGGATACTTACCACTAGTCATGTTCTCCATAATTCTATTGTTTCCCTTGTGATAGACTGCATTCCGAAGGGAGTTTTTGTGGATGTTATCGGTCATCTTCATGTCGAGATTCAGATTTAACATGTTGAAGTTGAGGCTTTCGAATTTGTTTTCTTCAACATTTTCTCTGGGCCTTGTGGTGTCGGCAGAAAATTTTGAAAGATCTAGATTATTCCTTCGTTCACCCTTTAACCTTGTCTGTTCAGCCAACCTTGAAGCAGCTGCATACCATTTCTGATCCTCGGAGACCTTTGATTGGCCTCGTAGTTCATCCCCCAATTGCCAATAGCTCTCCATGCTGCAAAATCACGACATTTTTACTGATAATTTTGGCAAGCATAGCATAGATGATATGAAACATGGATGAAAGGTAGATTTGCAACCTAAAGTAGGAGGAATTGGCTTAAAAAAAAAAAAAGAGKGGGATGAATCTAAAACGAAAAACAAGTGATAGAGTTGGAAAAGACAGTAGCAGTAGAGAGGAAGCAATCAAAGAAGAAGAAAGAGATACCTGGATGAGCTGATGAGTCGCAGAGAGAAAGGAACCCTAGATTTGAGGATGGTAAATGAAAAGGGGTTTTTATTTTTTTTATTTTTAATTCTTAATTTTTCTTTTTATCTCCTGGCGAAAGAGAAGACGAGAGAGAGAGAGAGAGAGAGAGAGAGAGAGAGAGAGAGTATATATATATATATATAATGAAGTTTAAGTATTGGGATTTAAAAGCGGTCACCAAGTTCTAGTTTTATTACACAAGTGCCATTTTCAAGAGGAGACACGTGTTGTGCAGCCTCTGGGTTGTATTCAACTCTTGTCGGTAGCTGTAACCTCAGCCGTCCGATCTCCATTCATCCTATGATGCTTTATTTATTTCAAAACAAATTATTTTGCATTTCTACAACCTGCTTTCAAATTAATGTTTTAGGTATACATACGATACGATGCGACTATGGGGTTGTTTGACAGTTGCTGAATGGTTTAGTGCAGAATAGTTAAGAGGTCAAAATGGTTAAGAGGGTCAGAATAATTAAGTACTGAATGAAATAATGTTGTTTGGTAATTGTTCTCTGAATAATAGTAAATTACTATTTTAACCCTTATCCAACAAAAACCCATCTCCCTTCGGCTTCCATTAATCCAACCCTAGAATCATCTAACCATCTCCCACGCCATCGACGACCCCAGCCAAGTGAAGGCAGAAGGTAAACGGCCAGCCAAGTGAAGAAGAAGGTGGCGACGGCGATGGTGAAGGCAGATGAGTAGCGAGGGGCTG
>NC_037534.1:115840-136239 GCF_001531365.2 Cynara cardunculus var. scolymus | reverse complement strand
TTAATGTCACCATTAAGAGGGAAACAAACAGCCCCTAAGCAAAGTTGCATTCCAGGACTATGTTCACCCCCAACACTTATAGATTTCTCTTTTGCATATCCAATTTCATTTATGTATTTTTTTATACACTTTATATAACAATTACAATGTTTGTAATTGTTATATGATGCTCCATTTTCTATGGGGTTTCTTTTTCTCTTTTTTCTTCTTCAATACGTAATTGCTTGATCTTTTTGTAAGATCGCACATTGATAATGTGATATTTGCCTAAGATGTTACAAACATTTTCGATGAGGTTTGTGACTGTATAAAGATTATCTCTAATATCATTTGTAACACCCTAAAGTCCAAAGCAACATGTTGACCTAATAACTTTGAATCCAACTTAAAACCATGATAAAAAAAAGTTATTGATTTAGGGTTTATGATGAAGATAAAAACAAAACAAAAAATTCAGGATTTAACTAATACTCCAACATTCGGCTCAAAATGATTACAAGTGTTTAAAACAATTGCTTCATAGTGAGGATTTATATTGACTAGTGTATTTCCATAACGTTTGATCTCCTATGTTTAGTCTTTTATTTCTGTAGGTTTTATATATGCTTATTTTGCCAAGTATTTTTTTATATTTTATGTATATGGTTTATTTGACCCACCTCTACTTCTGTGACTTAATAAGTTGTATAAAATGGTATACATGTGTGCATATCTTGGTATTTGTTTGATCAAACTCTAATTGCTAGAAAAACTGTTTTAAAAAAATTGTTAATTGGTAAAACATTCTATTCGTAAAATAATCTTTATTTTGAATCGACTAGTTTGGATATAGACCTAAGTGGATAACACAAGACTGTTTTAAATTTAGATTAAAAGAAACGAATTATTGGAGAAGGGTTTGAATAAATGCGGGTGGCATAACATAATGTTAATAATTAATTGAAACATTGCTTACTTGTAATCACGTTCTGATTATCATCATCATGTGGTGTCCTGTCCTCTAATTTATTATTGGTTGGTGCTCTCCATCAATTATCTTATAAATTAATATAAGACATATCCTCAAGTAAAACCCTAACCTAGCTACAACTATAAATAAATCATCTAAAATCTGTTGTCTTAGAAGCGAAGCACATTCCATTGAAAAAGCTAATCAACTCTGACTTGCTTCTATCGTTACTTTACACTTGCATCCCATACAAGTAGTTGGATTCTCAAACTTTTTGTCCATTTGAATCGATTTTTAAGCTTTTCGTTTTTAAGAGGAAAGGGGGTATTACAAAACATCACATGTATGTATATACAGCTAGCACTAGTAGCCAGGGGATACAAACAATTATATATACATTTATCTATCTATCTACCCATCTATCTAATCATCTATCTATAACTTCAACTTCAACTTCAACTTCAACTTCAACTTCTTCGAGTTTAAGTTGAATTTGATGTTTTTTGGGTTTTTCCATAGAGATGTTGGTAGACAACCTTGGTTCGACGCACCAGTATTGTGCTTAAGATCACGGCTGTGATACATAGTCCAGACATGATAAAGAAAGTGAGACAAAAACATACCGAACCCTCACACTTGAGTGGCTCATCCCCAACAAAAAGCTTTGTTGAAGAATTTTCAAGGCGTTGATTCCTTTGTTGAGCTTGCTTTTGTGCCTCTGCGTCATATATAGAACTGGCAAGGAAGCCTGAGAAGACCAGGGAACCAGCAGGGTTTGCAAGGGTCAGAAAATTGTATAAAGCTCCAAACTTCTTTAGTCCAAACAGTTCTGAGGCAGCCGCTGGTACAATAGCCCAATGTGCTCCATACCCTACACCGATCAATAAAGTACCAATGTACATTGCACCAGGCCAACCCATTGCAAAGAATAAATGACCAATTGCCATTATTGCCTGTGCAACACCCATTGCTATTGGCCTTGGATAAGCATACTCTCTGCATGTAAAATAAACATCAAGTTGTATATATATATATATATATATATATATATATATATATTCAAGAATTACACCAACCAACCAACCAACCAACCAACAGTATTATTATTAATTACCTGACAATGACCTCTGAGAAATACCCCCCACCAACACGTCCTAAGAAGTTCCAAATGCTGATCATAGAAACAAATATGTGTGCTTTCTCATATCCTAAAGACTGACTCATCTGGCCCAAGTTATCAATCACTGTCAAACCCGAACCAGATCCTAGTAGAAGTGACCAGAAGATAAGCCAAAAATCTGCCTTTACGAGAGCCTGTGCCAAGGTGAAGTCTTCCCCTCTGTGTGGCCCTCTTCTCCTCTTAACTCTAACAGCCCCTATTGCAACTGCTTGGGCCAACTTTGCTTGTAGTTTTGCAATTTGCTTTTGCCTTTCACTAGCAGGAAGCAAGTCCACTTCCTGAGGCTTCTCGTCTTCCAGCTCACTGAATATAACATCATTAGGATCTGGCTCAGATTTTGATTTTGGGGTTTGTGGACTGGCTAGAAGAGATTCTTCTTTTGAGTCCATTGGATCCAAGGAAAGGGTCATTCGTATAGGAATCATGATTGGAGCTACCAATAGCAAGAATAAAACCAGTGTCAAAATCTTAACTATGGTTTGGTTCAGATCAAACAAATCTTGCACCAACATAATCCCCATTAAATAAGCAGCCAAAATGAGGCACACACAATAAACGAATGAGAAACTCGATGCGTCCAATGATCGGAGCTGTCTATGACCACCAACTGGCCTGACAATAAACATAAGAGTTATAACCACCATAGATGGCCCCACTGCAACCATAAAAAGGAGTGAGGCACGATCAGGCCAATTGATTGATGCGTATATCTGGGTCAAAATTGCACCACCCAACCCTGCAAATCCCTTGAGTATTCCAACCACAGGCCCTCGACTTCTTGGGAAGTTTTGAACGCATGACACTAATGCTACTGTGTTGAAGTAGGTCTCACCATTCGTTCCAACAAATATCAGAATGCACATCTGCATAGAAACATGATTTTTAATTCCATCAGAGAGTTTAACATTTTTCCATCAGACATACATTTACTTTATATATATATATATATGTAATACTTACAACATAAATTTACTTTATATATATAAATAATACTTACAACCCACAACGGCAACGTCGGTACTCTATGGGTGGCAATGAGCCAGACCCAACCATACCCAATAAAGTTCTTGATTGCACCAACAAGAAGGACAGCCCATAAGGGTAATATCTCGGAGAGAGTTCCGGCCAAAAAGCCAACACTATCTCCGAGATCCTTGGCTACACCCAACCTTGCGACCTGCCTCTGATTGTAATTTAAAGAGGTCTTAATGATGGGCGATAAACTTCCGAATAAGTATCCGATGCCGGCACATGATTGTACCCACATTGCTACCACAAATACCAGCCATCGGTTGTTGAAAAACGCAAACATGAATTCTGTAAACCTAACCATCTTGGATTATTTGAAAAAGATTAACTTGGATTCAAAGATGAATTTAAAGGGTAGAATGATCAAGATTTAATGGGGATCAGTACGTAGAATCTGGTGGAGCAATCATAATTGACGGGCTCATAATTTTTTGAATAAACTATGATTTTGGTCCCTGTGGTTTATAAGAATCACTTAAAGTGGTCCCTAGACTTCAATAACTACAATTAGCATCTCTACTATTTTCATTTTGATTTAAGTAGTCCCCGCGCCTAACTCCGCTAGCAAAGCAACCATTAAAAGGCCCCATGTTCCCCTCACGTGAGGGGTAATTTCGTATTTTCATATTTTCCCTTTTCATATTCGACTTTTGGTCTTTACTTCCAACTTTCAAAAAACCCTTTCTAATGGTCCCTAAACGAAACACACGTACACCAAACTCCGTTCAAGCTTGCAATCAAACATTGAGCTTCAGTCTTCACTATTTGCTTGATAAAACTTCATCATCATAATCGAACTTCACTTTCTTACCTATCAATGGCAGACCTTATTTGCCTAAATCTTTACTGCCCAACAACATTGGTTGCACCAAACTATCATGTGGATCACAGATCTAAGAACAAATCAACAATTAAATGAAGATTGAGAGATTAAGATGAACATGAAGATGATCAACCGGTCAACTTATTTTATTCATGAAAACAGTAAACATACAAAGCTCTCTCAATCTCAGACGACTCTCATGTGAAAATACAGAATGAACAACTTGCTAATCTAAGCTCATGTCACCTATTTATAAGTAACATTTACAAGATAAATCCCAATTCCCTTAGCCCAATTACATTGAATGTAACAATACAATAAAAGTAATTGACTTTGTAAAACTTTCTAAAACTTAGGACCATTTTGGTCCTAACAATCTATCCCCAAAGTTTTATAAAGCAATTGTTGTTTCCCCAGATGATTAGAAGAAAAAATGATATAAGATTAACACAATGAAAATAGCAAATCTGTCGGCTTGTTTATTGATTTAAACGTGAAATACAAATTACAGTGTTTCTCTTTGGCGGTTGCTTCTATATAAGCTGATATTACAAAATAATGAGATGGCCTATTCTAGAGCTAGGAAGCTATATATATATATATATATATATATACACACCTTGAAGGTATTTACACATTTAGTCTCTCTACTTTATTACAAACAAAAATATAAACCTAACATATCATAAACAGGTTGGGAGGCCAAAGAATAAAAGGAAAAAGGGTGTTGATGAAATGATGACCGGAACAAATGGGAAAAGAACCAAACTGACTAGGGTGTGAAGATGTCACATGTGCAAAGTGCAAGAAACAAGGTCATAATTCGAGGACTTGCAAAAGAATTTAATGTCAAATGGGTTGTATTTTGGTTATGGAACAAGTTTCATTTGCATATGTTTTGGAACTTTGTGTGATGCTTGAAAATATTTGTTCCTTTTGTACTAGGGACCACTTTCTGTGATTTGTGTAAACCACAGGGACCAAAATTGTAGTTTACTCTGATTTTATTTTAATCTAAAATCATGACTTTAGAAAAGTAATATGACTTTAATTAAAAGACAACAAGGTCGATATGTCCGAGTGGTTAAGGAGACAGACTTGAAATCTGTTGGGCTTCGCCCGCGCAGGTTCGAACCCTGCTGTCGACGACGTTCTCGATTATTTATGTTTTCATTATTTTGCATTTAAAAGATAAAAACTAATATTTTTAATTTTTTAAATGAAAAAGTAATAATTTTTTTTTTTTTTTTTGGAAAGGAGAGTGGGGTAAGGGTTTATGTTTATATAATAAATAAAAGAGGTCCACAACCAACCAAACAACCAACTCCCTTTGGACTTGGATTGGAGGTAGCTTATTATTTCAGCCAACTAGGGAATAGGGAATAGGGATAGAGAGAGATTGAAGAAGAGCGACAGTGAGTGAGAGTGGAAGGAGGATCCCAAGTCTCAGAAAGTGATCCATGGATCCAGACGCTTTGTCGAAAGCATTCGTGGAGCATTACTACACCACCTTCGATACCAATCGGGCTGGCTTAGCTAATCTCTACCAAGAGACTTCCATGTTGACTTTTGAAGGTCAGAAGATCCAAGGCTCTCAGAATATCGTCAACAAGCTCACATCTCTCCCTTTTCAGCAGTGCAAACATAGCATCACCACCGTCGATTGCCAGCCTTCCGGACCTGCCGGCGGTATGCTCGTTTTTGTCAGCGGCAATCTCCAACTAGCCGGGGAACAACACGCTCTTAAGTTCAGTCAGGTATCCTATCCTTGCTTTATGTTTTCCCTAATTTTTTGGATCTGCACATATACACATGTATCTGTCTATCATCTTCAGATTTAGATCCCTTTGATCGCAATTTCAAACATCACAAAATCTAGATTTCATACAATCATTTACGGTTTTATAGGACTGTTCCTTTGCCTATAGAATCGATAGTTGATCGTTTCTAATGAATGCTCCTGCTTGTCTGCGCCTGGCAGTGATAGTAGTTTACATTTTCATACGAAATCAGTGCTCGTGTGCTCATAAAACTTGCAATAATCTACACTTCTATTAGAAACTCTTATTGCATATAGATTATAGACCAATAACATGGCATTTGCACATGACAGCACTGAGTTCATTCTCAGTGCGCCTTTTCATTGAAAAACTTTTACATTCCTTCTGAAAAAGTAGTGGTTCACTTTTTATGTACTTGATTGAGTTGGTTTTTCGACTTGACTTCAAGCATATTAGGAAGGATGTATATTGTATTAGTATTCCTACACAAACACAATTGCATCGTTGTTATCTTCCACTAACAAGTGTTACCTGTTACCAACATTCACGACACATGACTGCTTAGTTTTCCTCATCTATGAAGATGCGGTCTCATCGAACTGGGATGTAGCTGTTACAGTCATGGGTTTCCTGTTGCATGTTCTTGGAACAGACGAAGAACTGCCTTTGTAATTTACTAATTTCAGCTGTAAAACCTTTCTAGGTTCTTCCGATCCTGCAAAAGAAAGAAAATGTTGGCCGTGCAATGCACCTAACTGTTGCAACTTTAGACATATGAATTGCAGTTTGGGGTGGATGATAATCTTGTAGATAGCTTCCGACTCTTGTAATCTTGAGATCCATTATTTTATTTAGTTATTGTGTAGAGCTCATATAGATCTTCCTTATTTGCAACAATCTTATATAAAGTAAATAGATATATGTTGTGGGTCGAGAGCTCACAGCTGATGATGTATAGAGAGAAGGAAAGGTTAAGGTTACAAGAAGGTGGAGGTGTTTCTTTGGTAGAACCAGAGGGAAGCAGAGGTGGATGTTAGGTCCAGTGAGCAGGAGAGACTGTGATAGACATGAATTGGCAAAACAACCTTCGACGTATACAATATTTTGGCCAGATCACTGTTTAGATTCTAAATAATGCGTTGTTGCTCAACCTTGATCTTGCATACTTGAAAAGAACCTTTTCCAGAATGTAGTAATCTGCCAATATGTTGAGACCTGAATCTTCTTTCTATAACTGTTCCTGACCGTTGTGCAAATGAATGTTCTTCCTGCATCAGTTAACTTTGTATGACCGTAGTGAAGAAGTGTTTTTGATTTATAAGGTGGCATTATTGCCAGCCACCAGTTATACCTTTTTAGGTGGTTGTATGATATTTAATAAATGCTGCATAATTTCTATGCTTTTATTGAGTACCTTGTTTTGGTCATATTATGCTTAACCCCCCCCCCCCCCCCACAACAAATTCTTAGGTATATCTTTATCTCACGCATTGACATGCATGTGCATTTGATTCGTTCCATGAGTGTCAATATGAGAAATTGTTTTGCATTGTGGGTAGATAAGATACCACATAAGTCATGCATCAGATCGTTGTTGGTGGAAGGATCAAAGGTATTGCAATAGAAGAGCATGCACATTACAAAAGAAATTGTATCAGCAAATAGCAGGTCAATTTGGTTTTTTAAAATAAAAGATTGAAATACTATGTTCATAATCTAGGGGCTTCTTTTTTTAGTGGGGTAATATAATCTTTGAATTAATATGGACATGACAGATGGCAGTGAAAATCATGCTCTCTTTGTATCATGATTTTACGTGTATAATTAACATGGTTGCTGAGCACAGCTAGCTGATGTTGCTGCCATTTTGGTACTTCCATTCCCTCGGTTAATACCAAGTTGCATCATCATCCAGATTATTCTTTCACAGATATGATGAATTTTAAGAGTGACTTTGCATGTTATACTGGTGTATTTAGTTGTTACACTTTCTCCCTTTTCAAATTCTTTTCTTGGCATACGGAAACTAAAGGTGAAATCAGTCATTGTATGTCTTGGTTCAATCTCGATTTCAACCAATTACATCTGCTCACAAAAAGCTTAGTTATTGATTTCATACTCCACTTGTATATACCGGTTAGATACACTCATTATTACAGGAGATTCTTGATGATTAATGTAGCTTGGCAATGCTCATATTGGATTTCCTTTTTTCCATTAGAAGTTATCATCTAAAAAGATTCATAAATGAAATCAGTGACCACATGTCTCATATCTTCCTGAAGATTGCATTATATGGTTACCAAAAGCTTTAGGTTATTCAATAAGCTTAATTGTTTTGCATCTCATATTGACATGACGATAAAAAAAGAACTCATAGACATGGTTTCCCGGTTACAAAATAAATTTTAGCATATTCTCTTAGATATATGATAAATGAAGAGCAATAACATGTAGCAGAATTTTGCGTTATCTCATTTTTCGGCTATTTATTCTGTGCAGATGTTCCATTTGATGCCTACACCACAAGGAAGCTTTTATGTGTACAATGACATATTCCGCTTGAACTATGCATGAGGAAGGATGCCCGTATACACTGAACGTCCAATTCCAGAATGTGCTTGTCAAAATTTATTTACTTTTTGGTGTTAAAGATGTTAAACCATTTGAATGCTTCTTTCCCTCCTTGAGAACAAGGAAATCATGTTTCTCCCTAAGAAACTCTGTTGGCTGGCTATATTGATTGTCTGATAACCGTAATTGGATGAATTGGTTGTATATGGCTTCGGTTGAATTAAGTGCGCTGTGATGGCTGTTTTGTGTGATATAGCTTCCTTTATAGGAATTTGGTACGACTGAATGGAGCAGAGTAGCATTCTGTCATTGAAACAGTTCAATTTTCATAGAGAAGCTTCTCAGTGATTGAAATTTTATCTGCTGGATGGCAGTCCTTGTGATATGAAGCTGATATTGAACTTGCTCCTTTTGGTACTTGTGTATTTGAAATCAGGGAAATTGGTGAGGGTATGTGTTCAGCCGCATATATACTCTTTTGGTATGAATCCCCCACCAAGGTGCCCAATAAAAATGGAATTAGAATTATCATTCGAAGGCTGGCTGTTTACATTATTCATACCTTATTAACCCATAAATTGTTACGCACCCATGCCATGATTATATAATATAGACTCAGCTGAGCTTTGAAAAAGATGGTTTTAATCCTACTTGCAATTAACCCTAAAACCCGAAACATTTGCACTTACTAGAGCTGAGGTCGATGTTAAACCAGAATGCTCAATCAGATCATGATCCATTTTCATGACTTCCAAATTAAAAATTGCCACCATCTTACTTGCCAATTTCAACACCAATCAGACCCCGCTTTTTGTAGATACAACAACATCAATGCTTGTTATATATTAAAAAAAGAAAAGAAGAGAGAACATGTTTGTTTAAACCTTGATTTATTTAGTTTATAATCAAGTAGGCAGGCTGCCTGAGGCTGATGAAAGGGAAACAAGAAGAAGAAAGCATAGTTGAGATATGGAAGTAGACAGAAATTGAAATTTGGGTGGTAATTAAGCATAGATATGTATGTCTAGTATGATAAGAAGCAGAATGAGGAACAAACCATACAGCAGCATGTGCAGTAAGATGGAGATTACATTGGTCTTCATGTTCATGAAACCAATAGGGGACTCATTTCCAGGCATCTGAAACAGCAATCCTGGTGCTAGAAACGCAAACAGTGCTGCAGCTATGATGGGGGCCGCCCAGTCATTCATTTTCACAACAATTCAAAATGATGAGGGTGGGTTTAGATGTAGAATAAATGGAGAGGAAAAGCACCAACTTTTTTCTTTTTTACATGTTTTATGGCTAGTGGTGGTGCCCACAAAAGGCATCAATTAAGCTTAGCTACCCTTTTTCTTTTTTACTAATAATTGCTACTGGGCATCTGCATTGCATATAATACCATTCTGAAAAAGAAAGCATATATAGTTCACTTTAGACCACATTTCTTCACCACTGGATCAAATTTATGGGTCTGCAGTAGTTGGAATGCGCTGATTATGAACATAACCACTACCACTAACTAAAAAATAGCAAACAAGGGAGATGATGTAATTAGAAAGAAGAGAAGAAGTTTGATTTGTGACATAGATATCTGTCAAATGAAATCTCTTTTCTTTCTAAATTCTCTCTAAAAAAAATCAAAACTACCACCAAAACTAATTACCAACTTGATAGAGCACAGATACAAGCTAACAAGTAATGCAAGTAGCCATTACAATTAGAGCAGGTGTCATGGACTGTTCCATTTCTTTCCATCAATGGCTAGCTAGTGAGCCATTGTTAACATAAACACAATCAATGCCAACAAAATAACAATTTTATATATACAAGTTGTCAACTTCAATTTGAGACGGCCAAGTATATGATTCATCTTCCAACAATCCTTCACTGTGATTATCGGTGTCACCACCTCTTACATTTCCTAATGGAAGAAGTGGATGATGATTTAATGGATCGCTTGGGCTAGCCTTGGAAGTATGTATTGTGTGTTTTGACAGAAGAGAGAGAGCACCCTTTGGTTCAACTAATCTTTCAGGAATTTGGGAGGAGGCTTCAGTGCCCAACAGGAATGGGAACTTTTTCTCCCTTGCAATGCAGAAACGGGTATAGGGATGTGATGGTGTCCTCTGTTGAACGCTAACATGCACCTGCTGCTTCAACTTTTCATTATAAGGCCACCTCAGAGGAATGCTCGTGTATTCTGGTGAGCCACCAAAGAGCACAAGTTTTGTACCTGTAATTTACAACATGATATATCAATACCATAAATGTTACTGTAATTCGTTTTGACTTGGGTAGCATGGTTACAGGATATGGAGTACCCACCCCTCCCTCCTCGAAACATATAAAATGCTTCTAACAAAGTCCAACAACTGTAACTTTGAATTTACCGCCCATGTCATTAATGTTAAATCTTCTTGGGATAACGAGCCATGGTTATATTATTAGTTCATAATATATGCTGGCTGACTGTACATACCTGATGTAGACAGACTAGTAGTAGGTAAGCAATGTGTATGAGGATCACAAACCTTGATGATTGGTTGAAAAGCTCCCATAATTCAAGTACATGGATTCTGGCTTAGGCTTTCTCCTACGCCTGTTATGTCCATCAAGACGCTTCCTGCAACTCCTCTTCACTTCATCAAACTCCCCAACTGAATGGAATCTATCAAATTCACTCAATTGGTCAGAGATTGTATTTGTATAGAGCCTATGATGGAACAGCTAGAAGAAAACAACAATAAAAAACAGAAGCCATGAATTTTTTAACTGTACATTTTTTACAACAAAACTCGTAAGAATTTCAGTACGTCATTACAATTTAAAGGTCACAGAAATCTTAAATGATGCCACACATGTTTTGTGGTTTGAAAGTTAAACATCTGGAAGTAGCTACAACATCATTATACACATCAGAGCTTGCAATATTATGAACTTCACTGAAATATATTGACATTCTGATATCTCAGCAGATCTTCTTTGATCCTGCTGCTGTTTTGCTTCAGCAAACTCCATATCTGCATTGCAACAGTCTCTTTCTGGGGGGTGAGGGTGAGATATGCCACTAAACAATTACAAAAGCAACATTCATTTCTCCTGCAACAATATTGTACCATATCAAAGATGGACATTGACCAAGGAGCAACCAGTAGACACAGCAAAGTGGATCTCAGCATTCTCTTTACATACTAAAGTATCTTTCATTTATTTGTTTTTAAATTTTTTTGGACCATCACCTTTTATCCTCCCCAAAATGAAAAATCCCTGCTTTTTCCCTCTTTTCTTCCATCTTTGGACATGTATCCAACCCTCATGGCCTTGACATTCAGCTTTTCTCTCAATTCGTTGTGGTTTTACTTGTATAGACTTGTGCCTCAATCAACACCGCCCTAGTTGACTTGAATGCCTCTTATCTATCTTTTGATAAACAAAGTGCCTCCAAATACTTGGACCCTTCTGAAAAAGTTACTCTACATAACACAGGGAGTTGAAGCTCGGAAAGCAATACTATGTGAAGTTAAATAGATGGAATTAAATAGTCAAAAGGACTTTTATCTTTGTTATCAAGTAAGCATAGAATAACCAACTCCAGTTTTCTTGATACAGCAGAGATGCATTTAAGAATATAGAATCATATTTAACTGATCAAGTTTGAATTTAAACACATACAAATTAAAGGGATATCAAGAGTTAACCTACTGCATTGCTGGCAAAACCTTTGGTCTTTGCCACCTATGGTGACAACTGGGGTCTTAGAATGAGTTTCACAAACCCTATGGCGCCGATGATAGTCTCTACAGCTAGTGAGGTCTGCTGTGCATCCATCCACTAAACATGATATGTGTTGTTTCTTAGATGAACCAGACATTGTTGAATGTTTTTGCTCATTCCATTTGTTGAATGATTTACCAGAACTTGGATCAACAGAGAAAACCTCCATATATTGATTCTTGTTGGTATCATCCAACACACCAAAATCCAATTCGGTCATGTCCCATGAAGACGATGCTTTGAAAACCCAATCCATAATCTTGTAAGCCTCTATCACAAGAAGAGATGTGAAGTTAAGTAGAGAAAAAGGTAGCAATTCAAGTTATGCACAACCCAGAAAGCAATAATAGTAATCTACATCCCCTGAAACCAAGTTCGATATTTTATATTAATAGCAATTTGAAAAACACTGAGAAAGTTGAAGTTATTCCATGGATGAAATCAAAAGAATCTAGTATGATCATCACATGGTAACACCCCACCCACGACACACATATAAGAAGCAGCCCTTTGTGTGTAAATTAAGATGAGAGAAAAAGGTGAAGTGAAAAGGAGAGAACATGGGAGCAACTCATAAAAGCAAAGAATCGGAAGAATACTACAATCATATATATTGTAATTTGCAAAGGGAAGGAGGCATAAACCTGAAGATTCTTTCTTGAAAACTGGAAAATCAACAACACCTGACATGGAATTCCATAACACATATAATTTTAATTATATAAAGGAGTATTTTGATTGAAAGGGTGGTGTGTGTGTGCGTGTATATATATTTATTGGCAACGGCAACGGATACGGCAATGGCACACACATGCAGATAAAAGCGAGGAGGACCATTTGATCGAGAAAGAGAGGTTTGTCTGGCTCTGGAATGGTCCCCTTGCCCTAAGTTAGGGTTTTCAATTGAAAATGAGGAGCAGTTGAAAGATGGTGATGTTACGAAATGAAAAGACTTGAATCCAAAAGCCCACGACTTTCATCTTCTTTGCACAAATCGTTACTTTTGATTTTGTTTTCCACGTTGATAATAATAACCCTTTTCTTGTGGTGATTGTATACAAATACAGATGAAGAATCATAGGCCATCAAATAGGCTTACAACTTCAACACAGAAACAAACAAGTATTGGGATTCCTAAAGACTAGGACTTTACCAACAGGAAATAAACGTTTCTTTATCTACTAGAAGAAAAAAATCACTACCATCTAATCTTGAATATTCCTGAAATGGGCAGGAGATTCCATGACCATTCCACTTTAGAAACCATACCAGAAAGGAAAGATGAGATCACCTTGAGGGGTTTGTTTGAAGCTCAATCTCACCGTCGGAATCATCCCTTCCTTACTGCTGGTTTGCTCTTGGACCATTTTCCCCCAAAACTTTGGTTTCTCTGTTATTCAGACTGGCCTTGTTGCTTGTAGCGATAATTTGACTAACTACTGCAACTGATGTCTACTACTTGAAGACAACAATAGCTTTCTTCTATCCTCAACCCAGGATTTCAAGATGCCATAAGCTTTTTCATATAATAAGAATCTTAAAACTCTAGTCAAGTTTAAAAGCTTGCAGAACATGCTTTAGCTGCCATAATCATTTCTTTTTTATAATAGATATCTATTAGATTAGTTGATAGTAGCTTATTGACAATATTCATTTAGAAGCACAGGCATGCAGTGAAAATAGTCAACTGCTGCCTCATTCACATTTTGGATGTTTTGGAGTGCCTTTGAGATCAACAGTCTTTACAAGGCACCTTATGCTGTGATAAAGAGGGAGATGGCTATTCTAAAGCATTGGTTGGGGTTATGTTGTGGCAGACTTGGTTTTGAACTTGGTGAGGGATTGGATTCATTCCTATTCCCATGGCAATGGCTGTACCATATTTATTAATTACCATTCAAAATCAAAATGCAAAAGCAGTGACATGAATTGAATGTTATATATCTGGTGGTATCAAGTCAAGTGCAACACAACATTACAAATGCAGGATAGGATTAGGATTAGGATTAGGATTGGGATTGGGATTGGTATTGGGATTAGGATTAGGTAAGGTAATTAAGGTACTAATATCTTATAAGAGTGTTGATGAAGAGGGCAATTTGAGTTGTTATTAGTTATGTATTGTAAAGATGGGATGAAATAAAAGGTGGATGGATGGAAGCAATTGGATTGAATATTGAATTTATGATATCATTCCTCCAACAACTTCAAACTCTTGTTTCTTTCAGAAACTCACTCTTACCTGACCTTATATATTTTACTAGTGTATTGTAATATGTAATGAAATGAAGCTTACATTCCAAAAGTCTCTGCTTCCTTCCTTTACTTATCTTAAATTTATAAGAGACTCGATAGAAGAAAGAGACCAACCCAAATCAAATACACCTTCTTCTTATTATTATTATTATTATTATTATTATTGTTATTATTATTATTATTAGGTAGTTGAAGTTGATCAAATATTAATTAATTGATACTATGCTGTGCTATGTTATGATTAACAAATAGGGGAATTCAAAGACTTTGTTATCAATCATTACTCTTGACAAACAATTTTAAAAGCTTATCAACATTCATCATCATTATCTTGGATCAATTATTCTCCACTAATCATTGAGTTTCAGCCTATGCCAATACAACAACTCATTCTTCAATTCCAAATATTTAGGCATATAATTTATTATATAGGATCCATCCACCACTGCATAATCTATAATCAACAGTTGGTTGGTATTCATGCTTACTAGCATCTGCATCCACCACCCACAGAACCACAATTAATTGATCCTCAAAAACATATATATGCTAGATGTATTTATCTATCAGTATATAATGCATGGCCAATCTCAAAATACAATTAAATCTCATGTAATCACTAACTTGTTTTAACAAAATTAAATAATTAAAAGTAAAAAAGAAAAATGGATGAAAAAGCAACAGTTCCATATGTATAATTAATACTCCCCTGCTTCCCATTTATCCATCCACCCTTAAGGACATATTATGTATCAACATAATACATCTTTCTTTCATCCTACCATATTAATTACCATTCAAAATCAAAATGCATGAAGGATTGAAGCAAGCAAAGGATCCTTAGTTTCATCATAATTGTGGTTGTAAAACTCATATGAAACCAAAAGCAAAAGGTTGAAAAAATATATGAATGAAAGCATGGCATGCATAATAAGCACTAGTCAAGTCAAAGGTCTCCACAGTGAAAAGAAAAAGCTTTGCCTTGGGATTCGATATCTTCTCTTTTTGTCTTTCACATTCCTTCCTTTTCTTAGTTAAAACACTCCCAATATTCTTTTTAATTTCAATTTCTTTCTGTAAAATATATATTATATATTTCTTCCCCACAAGATTGATCCCAAGGCCTCAAACATCATCCTTACTATACATGATTTTCCAAGATGGCAGATAAGCCTCCTTCTGAAATCCAGATTGCAATTGCCAAGAATAAGCAACAACTATTACCACCCAAACGCACCTCCAACAAAGACAGACACACTAAGGTTGAAGGCCGAGGTCGCAGGATACGGATGCCCGCTCTATGTGCTGCAAGAATCTTTCAGCTCACTAGAGAATTAGGTCATAAATCCGATGGGGAAACAATCCAATGGCTCCTACACCAGGCAGAGCCCTCCATTATTGCTGCCACCGGAACGGGGACCATTCCTGCTTCCGCCTTAGCCTCAGCCTCAGCCTCAGCTCCACCTTCGCATGGGCTTTCCATTTCCATGGGATTACAACATGAACTAGGTGGTGGTAGGACCAGTTGGCCAATGGTTGGTCCGATATGGCCCACAACTGGATTTGGGTTTCCGTCGTCATCCAACTCTTTGGGCATGGAAAACTCCAACTACAACATGCAAAAGATTGCGTTTGACTTGCCTGCAGCTGGATGTAATAATCTGATAAGTTTTTATAATCATCAACATGAGCAGCTTCCTCCTGGGTTGGAGCTGGGACTCTCACAAGATGCACGTATAGAGGTTTTCAGTCAAGAAGCGTTGAACCAGATGGATCATCAGGCCAGAATGCAACAACAACAACAACAACAACAACAACAGCAGCAGAGTTCAAAGGATGATTCTCAAGGTTCAGGGGGACAGTAGGTACCAGTCTTATAAATTAAGCCAGCCTAAAGTTGAGCACTTTGTGTATTTGTATTGTGTAATATGGTTATTAGAAAAGAAAGTGACAGGATGAAGATGATAGGGTTTAGAGGTGGATGCTTGGAGGTTTGTGTTTCTGATGCTTATCTTTTTCTTTCTTTGTAAAAATCATAGATTTTTTTATCATATGATTTTGTTGTTACCACATATATACATGCATATCTATATATATAGTTGGTCTGATGTTGCAGGGCCAAACTATAACATTTCTTGTTTGCTTCAGAACATTATAACATGGCAATATTTTGATTGATATATAGTCTGGTTGCCAAGAAGTATATATATGATGCATGAGTGATGAGTTTTTGTTCCTTTCTAGTTTCTTCTTTACTATATGATTAATTCCAACAAGTGTCTTTCTGTTGTCATCTAAAATAGTTGATTTGTAACGTGGCTTTAATTGGTAGAGTTCCCTGTAACTAGTTTAGAAAGAACATCCATCTTTTATATATATATATATATAGCATTGCTCCTTTTCCCTTTTGGGTCTTGGACTAAAAAAAAAGGGAAATTGAAAGAAAATAGAATATTAAGCACAAAACATGCATATATGAATATGATGGTTATATAGAAAAGAATATATTAATTATGAGCTAGCACCTCCATGCTGAAGCAGCAAGAATGGATCTGTCTTGCCATCCTAACAGCAAACACCCTCTATCCTCTGTCAACCTGTAACCATCACAAGAGTACAAACTAAGTAATATTTTTGACTGAGTCACTGCGTTTTCACTCAAAGGAACCCCTTTGAACCCTTTTCCCTCCATGATCTTCCTCCATTTCTCCAACCTCTCATGCCTCATCACTCTTTCTGCCCCTTCGCATGCTACTATGTTCCTTATCTCTGGCGCAAATATATATTGTTCTACTTTCGCCCTCTGGGGGGAGTCTGCCGGGAATGTTGCGTCCAGCGAGTCAAAGATTGCCGAGTAGTAGTGCAGTGCTTCCAAGAATCGACCCAAGAAGTAAGGCCCATTATGGCTTGCTTCTTGCTCCACGATGGTCACAATGTTTGGGGCTTGGTCTCGGATCATTGCTAATAAATTTCCAAGGCAATGACCTGGGACTCGCTGAAGCCGGTTTACGGAGTTCACTGCCAGCGCTTCACCCACTCGTCGGTTAAACATGTGTGGTTCCAGGTCTTCCAATTGCTCTCCTACCGGGTGGAACTCAAATGGAACATGGAGAGACTGGGCTAGCTCTGACAAGCACCGTCCTGTTTCCCTCACGGATTCTGGAGATGAACCGATACCGGTGATCCGGAGAAATGGCGGTCCACCTGGCCTGGCTGCAAGAGCTTGCATGAAAGCAGGCCACTGGTAACCTTGGAGGATATCAAGATCGATGACATGGACACGTTCTTCAGCCTCAAATGCCTCAAAGATGGCTTGGTTGGCGGTGAAGTGAGCAAACTTGATGTAAGGGCAGGCTTGGTAGACAATCTGATAGATTTTGAGGATTTCCATTGCGTTAGGAGGGAAAGGAGTGAATGGTGGTTTTGGGGTGGAGGAAGCTGCAGGTTTTGTGGTGAGTGTAGCGGCAAGACGTGCCTTGAGGGCCTCTGTGAAGCAGGAGGCGACTCTTTGCATTGAATCACCAAGTAGGGAGACGACACGGTCGAGGTGGTGAAGAAATTTTCTTGCTGACATGAAATCCTCTTTGGCCACTGCTTCTGCACAGGCTAGGAGAAGGTGGACCAGTTGAAGTCCACTATCATGCTCCTGTTGATTACGTATGTATAGTAGGCATGTACCCATTCATTCATTAATTTTTTAAAAGTAAACATGATAATAAAAATCTTTTTTTTTTTTTTTTAGTTAGTTAATTTCTATGTGCATGTATACTAAATATAGCGAGAGAGATGCGAATGAAAGAATTACCTCGGGACCAACTGGCGGAGGCACCATGAGATGGTTATGACTGATTATTGGTTGAGGCTGTAGTGGGGAGGGTCGTGGATGTTGTCTATGGTGTTGTTTTTCTTGTCGTCTCTCTTGCTCAAGTTGTTCCAAGAGAGGTGCGTTTGCAGGTGGCATTTGGTGATACATCTGATCTCCATGCAGCTGTGTTTGAGCTGTAGTAGTAGTAGTGGTAGTAGTAGGGTGATCATGATCAGCATAAAACCTAGAGGGGCTGGGCAAGGTCAAGCAGTCCAACAATGCTGGGATGGTGGTGAGTGAATCATATGATTGATCGGAAGCAGTATGAGTGGTAGTAGAGTAGGACAAGAAGTCATGATCATCTCCGTCGAAATCATCCAAGAAATTTTCAAGTGCGGGTAAAGAGATGGTCTCGACTTGCATGAACTGATTATTAGGGGAGTTACTGAAAACCCTTTGCAGCGGACTCATGCCTTTTGGTTTGTTAGAGTTATTATTATTAAAAGAAGCAGCAGCAGCAGCAGCAGCAGCGTGAGGGTTGAAGGAATAGTTGTTTGAAGGTTGTGCAAGTAGTGGAGAGGAGATCATGAAATCAGCAGCGTCGAGTTGCTCAGAGAAGAAGGATTCCCACAAGGAATTAGTGTCGGGAGATTGGATGTCCATGTCCCTTGGTGCATGAATAATATGATGATCTTGTTGTGGCTGTTCTTCTTCTTCTTCTTCTTCATATTTGAGAGAGGTGGTGGTGGTAGGAAAGGTAAGGCTAGAAGGTGTAAGAGTAGTAGTAGTGGTAGTAGTAGTATTCATCATCATCATGTGTTGGAGATGGGAGGAAGATGGAGTTTTCTTGGTGGTGTGATCGTGGTGGGGAGAGGTCGGTTGGAGCTTTAAGCATTGGCTTTCGGTTATTAGGCTGTTCATGTCATTCTTCAAAGAAGACGACGTCCCCATGCTTGGGTGTATCATGAATTACAGCTACGGTAGAGGATTGAAGAGGGAGATGGTTATAATTTGTGAAGGTGAGGAGGTGGGTTTAATTTAATGGAATTGGAGGTCATGGTTTGTATTGAAGTGTTGGATATATAGCGATCCAAGGGTGTTTGCATTGGGAAGCCCAACGACTATCAACTACCTGCTAAAATCTTATTTGCCTTGTGGGCCGGCGCATTAATATATATATATATATATATGTATTGCATAGTATGGTATATACTATATACTATACATTGTATATATATATATATATATATTTATTAATTAATAACATAACATTTTACATTTACTTGAGGATCGAGGAAGATGGCATATATTTATTTATTCTTGCATCGTTTGACTTTATTAATTTCCATTCATATCTTGTTTTCATCTATGATTCAATTCGTTGTGTTTTTAATACACCAATAAATATTTAGCTTTTTCCATGTTGTTATATATGTTCTTAATTAATTGAAATATATATCAATAATAAATAAAAAGTATTTATAACAAGATTAAGAAAAGAAAAGGCAGTTGTTTAGTTATTGAAAGGGACAAAGAGCAGAATATAATTAAGGGCGTCGTTGGATTTCCCAAAGGAATCAAGTGTTTGTCTTTCTTTCTGAATTTGTCTTCTCCATCGTCCTCCTCCTTGTTCTTGCCTTCACTCCCATTTAATTTTATATATATATATTTCAATTCTTACTCCTAATTTTACTTATTATGTATATTCCTTTCCTCTTCTTCAATCTCAACATTAATTTTTTTATAAATTGATTATACAACAAAAAATCCATGAGAAAATATTATTTAAGCAATTATATACATGAATTTTAATAATTAGTTTTTTTGTTTCTACACCCATTCATTTTAGATTTTACATCTTCAATTCATGCTATATATATATATATATATATATATATATATAGAGGAACGATCAAATGAAAATCACTTCAATTTGTAAAAACCGTAAAAACTACTCTCATCCGTCGTCAATCTTATGAAATTTTTTCATGAAATTGTTAATCTTGTGAAATTGTTTCATATAATACTTTTTTTGATGAAGTTGTTTCATATACTAGTTAATGAAATTTTAATGAAACTGTTTCATGTATTTCTCTAAAATTAAATTAATGAAGATGATAATATCCATGATTAACACCATGCACAATAAAAAATGGTTAATCAACCTCTCATAATTACAAAAAAATAAACAAAATAAAAAATTATGATTGGTTGAATGAGGTTTT
>NC_037534.1:95081-113909 GCF_001531365.2 Cynara cardunculus var. scolymus | reverse complement strand
TATTTGCTTTAAGTTGATTTTAATTATATGCTTAGCTTAATTAATCAAATCCAAACCCCCCCCCCTTCGTATTTACTTTTATTTAGTCAACTTGTACTTGATTAGTTTGGCTAGAATAAGTTGAAACCGAGTCTCTGTGGAATCGAACCGACTTACCGCTATTACAATTTTGGTTGTAATTTGCCGTAGTTGGAACTTATTATTTGTCGGACTCGGCATCCGTCACATTGCGAGGTGAGCAATTAAGTCATTTGCTTACTAAATAAGCCACAACCGAACATGTATTTATGGCTGAGCAAATTAATGAGCCATGTAGGCTATACATGAAGCCACAACCGAACGACCCCTAAATCTTTCTTTAAATATAGAGACAAATTCTTTTCTTAACCTAATATATGGTAGTAATTTTGTGAACCAATCACATCCTTTCATCTTGAAAATCAGTGGATTATATTTGTCATGACATTTATGTAATAACTAAGAGTATGATATGATCAAGGGTATTGTTGAAAAAAATCAAAAAGTTCTCCTCATTAATTAGCGTCCAGTAATTACTCCATCAAATAGTAACTGACTTCATCAATGATTTGATGCCTAAGTCTTCATCCCTTAAATTTAGGTATGGTTCATATTATTTTGGTACTCGTATCGGTGAGGATATTCACCTTGTTTATACATAATGTTCACCTTATTCATATTATTTTGGTATTCGTATTACTATATATTATAAATATATCTGTATATTATAAATATCGACCATAGTTAAACAAATTTATAGAGAAATTTAATTTTTGATATTTTAGTTATATATATATATATATATGGTAGAGTAAATTACACTTTTGGTCCATGTCGTTGCCGTCCACTAGTATCTCTAGTCCTTCTTTTGAACTAATTCAACTCTAGTCCTTATGTCAATGTTTTTAGTTTGGGATTTTTCATTCTGCAATCGCAACCTGGACGAATGTTCTGTTTGGGTTTTCAAAGTTTTCGATTTGCTTGTTCATATTGTTCCTCTAATTTTGGTTTCCTTTGCTTTTGTAATTTGGGGTTCTTAGTTTGATTGACATTTTGTTTCATTTGACTGAAAATTGGCATTGGATCATTCGATTTTGGTCGTTGAATTAGATTTTTAGGTTTCAGATTTGGATATAGGTTCTAGCAGGAGGGTGTCCATTTGATTTGGTTGTTGAATTAGATTTAGATTTCAGATTTGCATCGGTTCCATTTAAAAATGAGTTTATTGTGATGTCCTTCTGATTTGCTTGTTGATTTGGTATTAGTTTTTTTAATGTTTCATTTTATTTTTTCTTTGTCTCAGTCGATGTTATAATACAGTTTTATGTGGTTTTGAGAAAGCGATAATATTTTTATTTTTAAATGAAATATAAATATGAAGATATCATAAAAAATTGAAAAAAAGATATTGATATTAGTACCAAACTAACTATTCAAAGTTTCTCCATTTTTTGTGTATTTCCTTAATTCATATTTCTTATTTTTGGTTTAATAATATAATTTTTTTATAAAGATAATAATTAAGTATTTTATTAGAAGTCAATAACTAACCTAATTATATTTTAGATTTTTTAAATTTAAAATGAGATGTTTATCCTCTATTTACTTATATTTATCTGCAGTTAGTTACATGAATTCAAATATGAACCTTTAATAAGTTGTACTTACGCATAATTTACTTGTAATCTTAAATTTTTAATAATGTGCATCGATAAACAATATTTTTTGCATCAAAATAATTTTTAAGATTTTCTATCAAATATTTTATAATATAGTATAGATTTATGATTCACAATGTAACAAGAAAAAATAAACTAATATTAAAAAAAAACACACTAACTTAAGTCGTAATTTAAGCAATATTAAAATAAAGGGGGATTTGCTTGGACTATAGTACTCCATCACCATAATAAAGAAAACATCAAAATGATGATCATAAGAAAGAAAACACCAAAATGATTAACATTTTCACGATTAGGACTTGGTATAAAATTAAGAGTGTGATTGTGTGGAAAAACTTAATTGTATTATTATTTGTAAAAGTGTGTGTGTGTGTGTATATATACATTTTGAGTAAATCATAACCAACAAAACTAGATCATAATTTACAATCAAGTGATTATGAGAGAATATTTAATTAATGTAGGATTGATTGTGAGTATCTCTATCATGCTGTAACACTCTAAAACAAGGATATTTGAAATAAGTGGAATATTGAAGATTTATTATGTTTTAATTAATCGAATTAAAATAATAATAAAATAATAATAACAATAATAATAATATAATTATGAAAATATTTAATTTTAATTGAAATGGCATTCAAAATTTAAAAAAAAAAGGGGGGGGGGGGRGTTTTTAAAGAATTAAATAATTTCTTGATTTATGAAAAAGTGGTTGTGTGTAATTTTTGGAAAGATAGTAAATTTTTTTATATCCTCCATAAATATAAAATAACTTCCTTTTTTTTAAATGGAGAGGGTGTATAAATAGGTGTATGTAGAAGCTATTCTAAAAGCTTCAAGAAAGAAAAAAAGAAGAAGAGGGGAATTTGGGGAAGAACGAGACTGCAAATCGAGGGTGAGAATTTGGTTTCGTAAGTGTTCAAGCATCGATAAGGTTATTAGTCAAAGAAATCATTCGATAACCTACACAGTCAGGTGAGTATTCATGAGACTTTAACTGAGATGCATGCTTATGTATAAATCATTTGAGCATTATGATATATTTTTTTATGTACATGTTTATGGGTTTATTACATGTATATGAATTATTATTGTGGGTTGCATGCTATTTGTTTACATGTTTTTTTAAAACATCAATTAGCATGTTATAAAATAATAAATATTTTTGTCGGGTATAAGAAGGGGTCAAAAGTCATAGGGATGACACATCATAGGGATGGGTGATCGGACAAGGGATAGCCGTGTAACCCGGGGAAGTGCCGATGACGGTAAGACCTTAACCTGACGGGAAATTAAGAGATCTCATTATTATTTCAAAAGGGTTTGAAACAACTGTGCATGTTATTTTATTTCCGGTGTTGCTTATTTTATGCATGATGTGAAATGTATGATTGTGCATGAAAACCATGAACTCACCGAACTTTATAAAGCTAACTATTAATATGCATCTCAGGAGCTGGGTATTCAAGAAAGGAAAAGGGCAAAGGTTATGCGTAGGAAATAGGACTTTTATTCGAGTTATGAATTATAAAATCCGTAGTAGTTTAATTGAATTTATGTGTAATGTAACCCGATATGGGATGGGTTAGTTTTGAGATATTTATTTACAATTAAATTATTGTAAGACTTCCGCTGCGATAAGACTTTATTAGCCGCCAAAATTTGGATTTTATTTTACTTTATTACGTGGCACCTTGTAATTGAAATGTGGGTGTTACACATGCCCTCGCAAGATGGACGATCGAATAGTGAGAACAATCTTGGACATGAATTTGTTGAAATGTGTTCTTGCAAATGGCTTGGTAAGAGCATCAACTAGTTGATCTTTTCTAGAAATACATGGAACAAGCAGCTTTCGACTTTGGACATTCTCATGAACAAAATGATAGTCAAGATCTAAGTGCTTCATTTTTAGTGAAACTTAGGATTGGCGGCATCATATGTAGCTCCCATATTGTCATGATATATTATCGATGCTATGATGGGTAGATGGCCTAGCTCATTAAGTAGGTTTTTGACCCATAATACCTTTGTCCTAGTTGTAGCAACAGCTGGGTAAGGTGGGGGAAGTCCAAACATCACCGTAAAGAATATTAAGAGGGCCTTTAGATTGTAAGGTGTTTTGAGAGAACGCTAATTTATTACTTTTATTGCAACCACAAGAATTTCAATGAAAAACAATAGAGTTAGGAATATTCAAATTGAAAAAGTTGCTAATATGACATAGAATAGAATAAGAAGGATGGCCCAATCGATGATGCCAATCGATAGTGGATGCCATTTTGACAGAGTGAATGGTGGGACGAGCGGATTGCCATTCACAAATTCCCGATTTAGTTGGGTCTTGGAGAAGGGGTTCCCCTGTACGAAGATCTTTCACGAGATAAGAAGTAGGAGAGAATGTAATTGCTGCATTATTATCTTGGCAAAATTTAGAGATTAAAAATAATATTACAAGAAACGAAAGGTACATGTAATATATAAAAGTTAAATACATGAAATAACAACATACTTTCATAAATTTTCTTATTATAGCATTCTACTTTTGTTTTTTTATTACAACAATGTACTTTTAAATTATTTTTTATTATAGCATCACACTTTAAAAAATCTACCAATAATAGCAATGTGTAACCTTATCTTTTAAACCGGTTAACCCCTTGACTTTTTTGCGTGTGTGGCTTTATTAATGAGGTGATGTGGATGACACATCATTTTGATGATTTAATTAAAATAAAAATAAAAACCTATTTCAAATTATTATTAGTGATTTTCATTTTTCATTGCTATGATTTAAAAAAGAACATTTAATTTTTGGACTTTTTCTTATTAAGTTGCATCCAAATTAAATGTTCTAGGGTAAAATATTTCTTAAATAAATATGCTACGTTATTTTCGAGATATATTTTGTTTATACATATCTTTTAAAGTTTTCTTTAAAATGTTAACGAAATAAATTATATTCTACAATTTTTTAATATTGTTATATTAATAAATACTTCAAAAAGGTCTAATTAATTTAATATATTTATACATCAAGTAAAAGTTTTTTAACAAATATAATATATTTTTTAAAAGATAATATTTTTTGGTAAAAAAAGAACAATTATTATTTTCTTTTTTTTCAAAAAACACATATTTCTTTAAAAATATTAGCGAGATAAGTTGTGTTCTACTAGTTTATTGATATTGGTATATTAATGAATAACTTAGAATTTTTTTAATTCATTTAATATATTTATTAAAATTACATGTAAAATATCTAAATATTAAAATTAAAAGTAATTTGTTTAATAAGAATTAGTAGATGCTATAATAAAATAATTTTGAAAATACAATGTTGTAATAAGAAAGTCACATCACTATAGTACATGTGGACAACCTACATGGACAATGAGATGACATGAAAGCCTGGTATAATGGGTAAATTTAAATCAAAAGATTACCCAATGCTATAATGATCAAATTTTTCAAAGTACAATGTTCTAATAAAAAATAGTTTGAAAGTACATTGCTGTAATAAGAAAAACTGGAAGTACAATGCTATAATATATAAATTTATGAAAGTAGATTGTTATTTTGTGCATTTTATCCAATATATAATTAAGATGAAGTTTAGAAGTGAGAGTAAGAAGAGACGTTGAACCGATGTTTGAGATGGCTATGCTTAAACCATCGTCAATAATAAGTTCCTCCTTACCATTGTAAGGGGAGTGAAGTGCAAGGTTGGAAAAATCATGAATGACATGGTGTGTCGCACCACTATTGGATGAAGTTTATGAGGGAGCAATGATATAATCATGTGGAAAAGAAGAGATTAGATAATAAGAGGAGGGTGATGGTGGAATTGCGTTTGTATGAAAGACAGGGCATTGCAAGACATAGTGTCCAGTTACACGACATCATTGACAACGACCCTTGAATGGCTGGACGGATGATTTGGGATAGAAGTAGGGAACATATTTAGGATAGTAGCAAGAAGACAAAAACAAATATGAATCTTAAGCTTTGATGCCATACAAAAGTAAAAATGTAATACATCTTGAGTAAATCGTAACCTACAAAACTAAATCATAACTTACAATGACGTGATTATGAGAGAATATTTAATTAATATAGGATTGATTGTGGATATCCCTATTATTTAGGAGGTTGGTTGAAAGAAGTTATATCTCTTATGTATGACTAGAATGATACTCGTGCAATGAAGCGAGATACATCTTGATGTTAATGTTTCATTTTATTTTTTGTCTCTATCGATGTTATAATATAGTTTTATGTGGTATCGGGAAATCAATAATGTTTTTTGAATAAAATATAAATTTAAATATATCATAAAACTTTGAAAAAAATATCGTATCAAATTAACTATTTAAAAATTATTTTTTGTGCAATTCTTCTAATTTAATGTTTTTTTTATTATAACTTAATTTAGGTTTAATAAATAAGTAATTTATTTATGGTTTAATAATATAACTTTTATAAAGGTAATAATTAAGTATTCTGTTAGAATGATTATCCTAATTATATTTTAGATTTTTTTAATATTTAAAATGAGATGTTTATCTTGTTACAATTACAAGCATTCATTGTTAGTTATACAAATTCAAACATGCAGTTTTAATAAATTGTACTTACGCACAAAAGGGAGTAGCATGTGGTGAAGTAGCATTGATATATGAACCAAGAGAATGAGATGAAATGCTTGGATTTCATTGTCATATGAGTACTAACCCCTGATTATTATGTATGTAATCACAAAGAAGAACATTTTTTCATTGATGCATATGCTTCATTACAAAAATTAACCCTAGAAATTGAATCTTGAATAACAAACAATAGATTGAAGAAAACAAAGAAACGAACTTTGAAAGATGTTGACTCTGTTTGAATAAAAAAACAAAATATCATAGAGAACATATATAGTGTAAATAACTGAAATCGAAAACAAAAACAAAAGATTGAAGGAAACTAACCTTGGAAGCTTGGAATCTGTCTGTATCATGAAGAACCTGTTTCAAATGTATATGAATAGAGGATGTGATAGAAATAAAAAACGATATGTATATCTGTCTAAATCTGTTGAATCGTTGTCTGATGGGGGTTATCTAAACCCGCTGAAATCGATTGAAGGATATGGATGAAACAATTCATGTGATGGAGATCATCTAAATCTATTGAAATAGATAGACTAAAGGATATAAATGAAGCAATTGAATAATAGAAAGATATAGGTGAAGCTGATAAATCTGAGGATCTGTTGGAAGTCGATAGATCAGGGATGAGAAGATATGTTTAATAGGTTGTACCAAAGTATTAAGAATTTGTAAACTTAAAACTTAATTAATTTAATATTATATATTAGTACATAATGCTTTGAAAGTTATTTTTAAGAGATCGTGCCAAATATAATAGTTAAGTATTTTGTTAGAACATAATGATTATCTTGATTATATTTTAGATTTTTTATATTTAAAATAAAATATTTATTCAATATTTAATTATATTTATCTACAATTAGTTATACAAATTTAAAAATAAAGCCTTAATAAATTGTATTTATACATTATTTATTTATAATTTTAAATTTTAAGTAATAAACAATATTTTATGTAACAAAAATAATTTTTAAGATTTTTTATCAAATGTATTTTAATATAATATAGATAAATATTTGAAGGTAATCGAGGGAAACTGAAAAAGATGGTCAATGTTGTTATTGCCAAGTTAAGAAAATGTCCAGTCCACCACGGCAAGGCGTCTACTGTTCGTATCCGTTTTTCTTCCTCTTCTTCTCCCATGGATGGATGGATGAATGATTTTTCTTCTTCATCTCCCAATTACAAACACCATTGATCTCTGATTCAGATTACAATTCCTTTCTTTCTTTCTTTCTTTCTTTCTTTCTTTCTTTATCTCTAAATTCTATATAACATGAAGTCGTCACTGGGCAAGCTTGGACGCAAATTAAGTATCAACAGGAGCGATGGCAAAGACAAGAGAGATCACCAGCCTTCCGCCCACCTAGAAGACCTTGCTCACGCTTCCAAGGTATCCCCTTGCCTTTCCATATCTATTTTCATATTTATTTCAATTTCTAGTCTACACCCTCGATTAGGGTTTTTGATCCATGCTTCTTTTCTTTCCATGTCATCAACTCTACTATAACCCTTCCCTTTTACTAATAGACGCCTCCATTTCAAAAGGATTTAATTATCCTTCTCAAATAGCCCCATGTATACTACTAGCTTACCACCAAGGATACCCATCTCCATCATGTTGGAAACTCGACTGAGCATTCTCGCTTTTCTTCAACATCAATTGCTTTCACTTGCAAAGATTCCAAGCAATGCTGCAAGAAAGAACCAGATTTTGTTTCTGCAATCTCCCTTCCTAAGATACACACTCTCATCTTTCGTTTTTTGTAGGATATGCAAGATATGAGAAACTGTTATGATACATTATTATCCGCAGCTGCTGCTACCGCAAATAGCATATATGGTAAGTTTTTGGCCGCATGCCTTATAATGTTGCATCCAAATTATATTATCACAACTATGACCACACACAAGCTTTCTTAATGTTAATCTCTTGTCATCCTTCTACCATGTGGTGCAGTCCGTGGACCAATAAACAGGTCCTTTAACTGTTGTTCTGAACTTCATTCACATTCTTTCATGTAACACTATGTTGTACATTGTCGACTGACCTGATGGTTTCTGGTTGGTGGCACCTGTTGTATCATGTAAATTAGCTTAAGAAGAAAATATAAAATTGAAACCTGGAAAAGATGGCAAGTCTCATCAATATTGTGGTCTACTGAAGTCATTTTGATTTTGCTAAATACAGCAAGATGTATTCCATCCTTGTCTAAAGAAAGATGCATACAAAAGAAAGATTGTTTGTGAACTCTCAAGTGTGCTGTTTCTAGTCTAGATCATGGTTTGTGGGCACCGATTTATTATTTGCTGCAAGTGATTTTCCTGACTCCATGTGTCTGAGCTTTCCGGTACAACTTGAGCAGGTAAACTTTCTGTTAATGTGGTTGGACATTGTCTTTTATCAGAATAACAGAGAATGATTATCCACCAATTCGTTTTCATTATTTAACGTTCTCATTTATTGGGTCCCATTTGTATGGTGCCATGTATATGGGATGGGAAGAAATGAGGGTGTGATAATGGGCTTTAGTTACTCAATGTTTGGAGATATGAAGATGGAAAGGATATAATGTAGGAGGACGTAGAATGGATGAAAATGGTATTAACTCTGACCGGATACCTTCTGTAATCATAATTGTACCTAATTTGAATCAATATGGTATGTATGTTTGCTATATTCAGATCCTCTTTGAGTGTTTTTTGTTTGGTGATTTCTTGTGAGGTTTGACTATTGATTCACCACATACATTTGTATATGTTCTTTTTGTTTACTGATTCTTTTGCCATAAAGCTTTTGCATGTGAATGATCAACTATTGGTAACTTTGTTCTTTTTATCCAATATACAAATTAAGCATTCTCAATCTTATGCATGTCCCAGAATTTTCGGAGTCACTGCATGAGATGGGCACTTGTTTGCTGGATAAAACTGCGGTGGACGCTGATGATGAAAGTGGTACATAAGCATTGTTCTCCTTTTTTTGCATGAATTATCACGTCAAAGCATATGAATTGGTTAAGAGAACAAGAATGAAATCAGGATTTAAATATATTATTATAACCTGAACCTCGGAGCAGATGAGTCATTTTTAATGGTTATGCTTAGGTCATTCCTCAACTTAGCCGGTTTAAGGATTGGCGGAAGAGGAGACTTTAGGAAGTCACCTTTCAAATATGTCCACTCTCTGATGCTTATTAATCAGTATTTTATATGTCTGACTGCTGTGTTATGCCTCAAAGGCGATGACTAACACCTGCCTTGGGGTGTTTGAAAATGAGAGCACCCTTCTTGGGCTGTTTCATAGTATATGTAGAAGCTTCTTGTTGTAGTCGAAGCAGTTGTTTTCTAATAGCAACCCAGAACATTGAAGCCTTGGACAAACAGGTTACTGATGAGATGTAAAAAGATAGTGAAATGAACTATACAGGGTTGAAGTACTACATTGAAACAATAGTTACAGAAGAGAATGCCAGTTATTACCTTGGAATATCATGTTTGGTAGCTGAACTAGAGGAGATAGACTCGTAATAATAAACAGATTTTTCTTTGAAAAGTCACCTCTCAGTCGGTTTAGTAATAGCAGGATATAGTAAGAAGCTTGGTACGGTTAGTACTTTTGTCTCCTCAGCTTTTAACGTTCCATTCCCCACTTTCTCCCCCCACAACCATTAGGAAGTTTCTATCTAAGTAGTAGAACCTTTTAAACTCAATAAATGCACACCATTCTGCATTGCTTTTTATATTCAGTATTCTCTCTTTTTTTCCTTCAAGATGTTCCAAGTATGAACTTCATTGTGAGACATCTTCTACCTGTGCAGGAAGAGTGTTATCAGCTTTAGGAAACATGCAATCAGAACTTCAGAAAATTGCTGATTCGTATGTAAGTGTTCTGTCATGTTGTTGCTGCATTACTTTCACCTTGTCAGGAGCAGTGGCTCATCCCTCTCTTAATGTGACAGCGTTCTTATGTAATTCTGACGGTTACGAACCCAACTGAATCACTTCTAAGTGAGCTGCGTAAAGTAGAGGTTTGTGCTTTGGATTGCTTTTTTATGGTTAACTGTTATTATCCATTTATGTTCATCAATTTATTTATCACTTAACATAGTTACTTCCGAAGCACACTTTCACAGTTTCTTTTGATCATAACATGGTAGTAATCTGTATATGCACAATAAAGGCGACATGCAGAACATGTAAAAAAAATAGAATCCCACCAGAGTTGATAATTATGAAAAAGATGACTATTGGAGAAATGTGATGCTAGAAGGTTAATCTAACATATGATAACGTTGTACGGCTGCCTGATTTTTTGGAAATTTATGTAGCTTAATGAAAGATTGCAGGGCTAATTAGATGCTCTCATTCCAAATAGACCTTCATGTGCACTTAGAGATTGATTTGTCTTGGCCATTGTTAGAGCCATGATTCAGTAGGCTGAGTGATTTTTTCAGTTGGAGAGATGTAGCCAAACCATCCAAGAAGTAGATATTTATTACAGTTTTGAAATAGGCGAAAGAGGTAAATGGGACAGGCGAACATGGTATGCTGTAGTTAAGTTGCATAAATGCTCTTGTTAACTGTTGTCTTAAATCACAAACTAACTGCATATTTATCTCAAATGGTTGGTAAAAAATTTGGTGGTAAAGATATTATATTGTAGCAGAATGTGAAATATAAGCATGCCGGTGTGGATATTGAAAACATCTGATATGATATTCACAAGGATTTCTCTTGAATGATAAAAACACATTATTTACTCCTCTTTCCTTTCCTATTTCTTGTGTTACATTAACCATGTTGCCTAAGAAGGTAACATGGACACTTAACTTGAATCTCTATTATCTGTGCAGGAGATGAAACTTCAATGTGATGAGAAAAGGTAGATTTTGTTTTTGTCCGATTCCAAAATTTACCTATGAAGTGAAAGGTTTGTTGACTGCATATATGATTTTCAGGGACGCGTACGAATACATGATGGCACAACACAGAGAGAAGGGAAGGTTGAGAAGTGGAAAGGTTGAAACTTCTGTCGTACAAAAACTACAAGAAGCTCAAGATGAATATGATGTAGTGGCTAGGCTATGTGCATTTCGTGTAAAATCATTGAAAGAGGGGCAGTGCCGTAGTCTTTTAACACAAGCTGCTCGCCATCATGCTGCACAGGTGCCCGTTTGTTTTCCTCTGACCTGCTTATATGTCACTATGTGTGTGTATGTATGTGGACAAGAACTTGATTTTGGGTTGCTCCCTGGATGCAGTTGAATTTCTTCCGCAAAGGACTCAAAGCTCTTGAAGCAGTTGACCCTTACATAAGATTTGTTGCAGAGAAGCATCGCATTGATTTCCAACTCAGTGGTCTTAATGCTGGGGCAGCTGCAGAGAGTGAAGGCATAAGTAGTTATGAGAGCACTGATGATGGGGAATTGAGTTTTGACTACAGACAGAAGAAACAGGGGATTGATAATGTTGCCACTTCATCAAATGTAATGGAGGTAATCTTCTTGTAGCATAAATTAGCCAATACAGCTTGGGTTAGCATCGATAAATTTGTTTTGATGTTTAATCTAATTGAATTCTCCAGCTATCTGTTATTTGATCATAAGAGAAATGTCATATATACTTTCTTTTGATGGTGATAGTGACAACACTTTCTATGCATTCTGGGATGGATGATTATGGCTAATGATAACTTTAGGTTATCTTTGTATTTCTTCTGTAGGGACTTGGGCCAAACTGTATGTTATTTAAAACATTCACATGCCAACATACCATTAGAAGTTTCATCCATGTATTTGTGTTGGTGATAAAAAAGACTTTCTTGAATGGTGTCTAAGTATGTACCTGGACTCTTGAGGCATGGGGATTGATAGAGGCAGAATTTTACATTTTTGAAACAACAATGTGCTTCAAGTTTATTTTATACCAAAATGATAAGCAATGTTTTCTCGTCCAGTCTTCTTGTGTTTACAATATGAAAGTTGGATTTGCTTCACATCCCTTGACTTTCTCGAAAGAACAGGGGCCATGTTCTATTCTTTTATGTTGTTTTGAGATCAGTAATAATGCTGCTCCTGGATAATGTCACAGGTGACAAGCACTAGATTTTTTCAGGTTTTGTGCAGAAAAGATTGAAGATAATGAATCTACCTGGGAGTCTTTTTAGTTTCAACCATTTTTCTTCTGATGTTTATTTGAGTAGTTGAATGCATGTCACACAAGTCAAATTCTTACTCATCAAGTTGAAGGATTCATTAGTTAAGGGGTGTATGTTATTTTTCAGTATAGAGCTTAGGTAAGTGATCTTAAGTAAGTTGGTGAGTTTTGGTTAAACACATATGTGGGAAACTGGAATTTGAGTGATCTCTTGTAGTTAATGTGCTTCTAAAAGCAGAAAGACAAGATGAGGCCCTGTAGATCCCTACCCTCCTTACCTGTTATTGCTCCCCTTAATGGAATACTCTTCACTACGAATAATACCCCGAGACTCTTTTCCTATTAGGTTTGAAAGTCTTTGATATCCTCAAAAGATTCCACAGTTTGGATGAAACGACTATGAAAAGCGAGATATATTTCTTTAGTTGTAGATTTTCTCGCCATTCAGTGATAGGTTTCTTTTATACAGAAATTTTGAACTAGTATAGTTTTTCTGTTACCATTATGTAAATTTTAAGATCAGTGATCAACTTTCTTAAGGAGAAGTAGCAAAATAGAGATGCAGTGGTTGCTCAACCAAGTGTCTGGAACTGGAAAAGGTGCAACGGCTATTTAGCCAAATATACACCAAACGTTAGATGGATGCTATATAGATACGTACATATACATGTATACATATTGTTCCATTACGTTTTCAGGAGGAGGTGTACTGACCAAGTCATGATTGAATTTGGCAAACTTGTCAGTCGCTAAGATTTGGTTTTGTTTCATTTACAGCATACTGAAGCATACTGAATGTACTTGCGATCCATTCTGTTTTGCAGCTGGACCGGGTAGATAATTTGTATCCTCAAGTTTCAAATTTAGCAGACTCAGAGGTAAGCCAACCCCAACATTCAACAACTCTACATTCATGTCAGATTCCATAATACAATTAAATTTGCAAATTCTTCCAAAGGAAACTTGTTCCGCAGCTTAGTTGCTCACATAGAGATCACAGAGTTACTATAGGATGCCCATTCTTACTTCAACTCTTTTCACATGCAATCATGAAAAACAAATCTGACAGTCACAACAGAATGTGGGGTATAAATTGCAAAGAGGTACCTGAACTTGGTACCTTGTCTGAACTTACCCGTTGAATCATTTGTAGATTAGTACTGGCCCCAATAGGCTAAATTTCTTAAAAGGGTGGGTAGTTGTAGTCTATATTACCCTGTTGTTTTTGGAATTCTGAAACTAGTCGTTGAATTTGTTTTGCTGATTTTGTTAAATATCTGGTTTGTGCAGATAAATGTGAATAAATATCAAGGGGAGCGGCAAGGTCGAGTTAGCAGCTATTCTGCCCCAATATACCCAGAGTCAAAGATTGATCCATCTGGAAAACTAAAGGAAATGAAATTTTATTCTTATGTGCTGCCTCCTCCAGTGGTTGATACCAAGAGTCCAAGTTCAAATTTGCATCAGCCATTGGCAGTGGAGCTTAAGAAGCATGAAAGAGATACTGGGGATGAAGTCAGTAGCACATCAACATCTGCAAAAGCTTGGTCTGTGGAAAAAGAAAGGTTTTCGTTCCCACAACAACGGGATACTCATACTGGTAAAGCAGCGAAAAGACAAGCTTACTCTGGTCCCTTACCACCAGGTAAGATGGCATCTAGCAATAGCAGGCCAATAACTACATCTTCTTCTCAGGCACGTAGTGTTTCACCTCCCCCTTTATCTTCACCTAAAATAAGCGAGCTTCATGAGCTTCCAAGGCCTCCTACTACCAGTTTATCCAGACCTCTTGCTGCTTCTGCTTCTTTTTCTAGTGGGCATTCGGCTCCCTTGTTTTTCAAAAATCAAAACAAAATGTTGACATCTCCTCTTCCACCTCCTCCCTTGGTTGTATCTCGAAGTTTCTCCATACCATCAACCAACCAAAGAGGAAAAGTAGGGTCTCCGCCGCTCACACCCATTTCACTGGCAAACATCAAGTCGCTGTCAACAGTTGACATTTAAGGTACTTACACTGGTTATGTGCTAGTGAAATCAAGTTGATGATATTAGTTGAAGAGCTTGTGTGGTGTGCATGCAGGTGGAAGGCAAATCATATATTCTTTTTGGGCCATTCATCATCATGATCACCTTAGAGCAGGTCTGTAAATATGATGATGTATGTGTTTTTGCTTCTTTTTGAATTATGCACGAGTATATATATATATATATATATATATATATATATAATATGGATATGGATAGAGAGAAATAGATCCTGATTTTTCTTGTGAAATGTTATAAATTTGGTGATTGGTATATGTATGGATTGATAGTGATATATAGTTGGTGTTTTGTGGGTCAGATTTGAAGTGTTGTATATATATATAAAAGAAACTGAAACTGAAACTGAAATTGAAAATGAAATTGGTTTGTTTGAGGAGGAGGAAATGGAGATTGAAGATGTGAAAAAGCAAATAGCAATTGCCATATTTGTGTGTATGTCAAAGGAAAGGAATGCAGATGGTTACTACTACTTACCAGTAATGGAGTGGGTCAGTTAAACCTACTTGGACTTGATTACTGATACTGATACATACATCAAATCACCCCACATTTCTTATCAACACCACAAAATCTTCACTTTAAGATATTCTACCAACTTGCCAATTAGTTGTAATGCTTTTATTTTATTTTATTTTATCTTTTTTACCAAAAAATATCATTTATTTGTTGATCATTTATTAAAATTTGTTATAAATATGTATTCATATGTGCATGGTGAAATGATACATGCATTAGGATTGGGTACGTTGAATGAGACAAAATAAAGAAACGTTGTTTTGTGGGAGGAGAGGGTGTCTGTGGTGGTAGTAGTAGACTAGTAGTGGTGTGTGCATGCCTTCTGTTGCATCTCCACCCCACTTTTCACCTCTTTCTTTCTTTCTAGATTAATTCATTAATAATGCTTTTCATTCTATATTACTTATACTTTTAATTTACTCTTTTTTTAATATATAATATATATGTAGTGTCTATAATTAATCCAACATATTTTTGTGTTGTGTGTATGTGTATGTGTATTTTTCTAATATATTTTGTCATAAACAAGTATATATGAATTAGTGATGACTGAAAATTATTATGGAGTGGAGTGGAAGAGGCGAGAGTTGGAGCATAAATAAAAAGGTACAGAGTTTCTTCCAGGTTGTCGGAACGGGATCAGCTCCAACATTTGCTTTTTGTTCCAATTTATTATATACCTTTTTCTTTCCCCTCCCCCCCCCCCCCCAAAAAAAAAAAAAAAAACAATTACCATATATAGCAATTAATTAAAAAAAGTACAGTAATAAATGATACTAATAGTAATAGAAGCAGTGATGTTATTGATATGAAATTATATGTAAGTTGAAGATTGAAATGTTGGGAAGAATATAGCTATAGCTATATACACAGGGGTGGTACTGGTAGCACCATATATCATCAAAGTGGGTCTTTTTTTCCTTAATGTTTATATACTTCAAATCAAATGTATCATTTCTCAAAAACATGTTAATATTTTTGAAATTACTCCAACCACAACCATCCATTCCTTCATTTTCAATTTAACAGAAGCTTAGTATATAAAACCATCAATTTACATAAGATCTCTTGTATTTGGAAGAAGAAAAGGGAGGGGTATTGTTGTCGTTTTGTTAAACCCCAATCATGATTCGGAAAGGTTTGGGCAGATAAAGACAAATTAAAGAGCTCCAACAGTCGTACTATCACTCGTCCTCATGACCATCACACTCACCCTCACCCTCACCCATGACCCATGTATGTATGTACATATACATATACATATACATATACACATATATATATAACCTCCCTCCTTCCTTCCCCAGCAGAAGAGAGCAGAGCAGCCAACTTCCATTTCTTTCTTTTTCATTCATCCACTCAGTCAGTATTTTTGTAGTTCGTAGCTACTAGTAGTATCTGTATCAAGCAAGAAAGAAAGAAAGAAAGAAAGAAAAAGGGTACGTAGTCATGGGTGATGAAGGGGGTTTGTATGATTTCTTAAAGATGCAGCATCCTCCTCCTCATCCAGATCATGCCAAACAACCAAATCACTCGAGGCTCTTCTCCTGCCTCTACTGTCCTCGGAAGTTCTACACTTCTCAGGCACTCGGAGGACATCAAAACGCCCACAAGCGTGAGAGAGCCGCCGCTCGACGTTCTTACATCATCACCGCCGCTGATAATCACCTTCCTCCACCTCCCACAACCACCTACACCTGGTTCGACCATGCCCAACAAGCCCCCACCACCTCTCTCCCCTTCCCTCCTGCTGCCCAAAACAACAACACTCATGCACCAGAAGACGTCGACCTTACACTCCGTTTGTAATCGTTTCTTTTTTATATTCTAATTAATACATCATAGTTCATGACTAGCTCTACCTAGTACTAGTACTGATGAATTACTTAACGGTTTAATTAGTTTACTGTTAATTTGTGGTATGTACTGTTGTTTTAATTACTGGCCATCATATCACATCTATATTATATATTCTAGGAAATTAATTAATTAATATATGCATTGCTGCTTCCTTTCCATTCGTTAATTGATTTTCATGCAACATTCCTAGCTAGCTAGCTGCTACTGGCATATATATATATATGTATATATTCATCTCCAAGTTACTTTGAGTTGTGTAATATATGTATAATAATGAAAATAGTTTTTGATTATATATATAAACATAGACTGTTAATTGTCAAATAGCTTGTTAATTAATGAATGAATCCTTCTAATTTCAAATCAATTTAACCTTCTTGCTACCTTATATATGTTGTAATGTTTTAATTATACCAGCTACTTATAATTAAATCAGATTCAAAAACTTCATGTTCTAATTTTATTAATTTGGATAGAAAACAAATTAAAGTTTGATTAATTATATTTGTTTCTTAATTTTTAAAGTGGATTTATTCATATATTTCAATTCTCGTGTTATTGATTGATAATTTATATGATATCAAGAGATGGAAGAGTATGCACGTTGTAAACAAAATGACTATTTGAAATTATGACACATACAAACTTAATTAATTTCTGGCTTCTTGGTGTTTTTTCCTTAACTAATATATATAACAAGAAAGGCAAGAGCAGTTAGATCTCTCTCACTCATGTGCTACATACATATATATATATATATATATACATATATATATATATATATATATATATATAACTAGCTTTAATACAAATGAATTACAATATATTCCGTTATTAATTGATGTATGTCCACAAACATGTTACATACACGATCAATACATTTTGGATTGGGTTGTAATTAACTAATGAAGTGTATATCTTAATTGGTTTTTGGAAACTTAGGGGGTGTTTGAGATTGCTTATTTAAAACAACTTATGCTTTTTTGTAAAAGTGCTTATTAACTTATGTAGTATCAAGTCGGAGTTTTGTAAAAAGTGTTTGAATTAGCTTATAGTGGTACCAAATTGCAATAAGCTGATAAGTTGTTTTTTAGTGTTTGGCAAATTTTGCTTATATCTGTAAAATGACCAAAAAGGACAGGGAGAAGATTGATGTTGTTATCTGAGAAGGGAGAAAATTGAGATCGATGTTATCTGGAGGAAAAGAGATAGGTATAAAGGGTAATAGGGTTAAAATGGTAAACTGGTAATAAGCAGTTTTTCATAAGTCAGGACGGATTAACTTATCAAAAACTGCTTATTACCGGTTTGGCACCGGTATAAGCAGTTTTATTTTTTCTTATCCAAATACTAGGTATTAACTTATCACTGGTGCCAGACTGAAATAAGTCAATAAGCAAATACAATAAGCAATCCCAAACACCCCCTTAGTGTTTGAACATATATATATACTAGAAGCGTACTCGCGCAATGCAGCGAGATACATCGTGATTTTAATATTTTATTTTATTCTTTATCTCAGTCGATGTTATAATATGGCTTTATGTGATTTTGAGAAAGCGATAATATTTTTATTTTTGAATAAAATATATGTTTGAAGATATTATAAAAATTTGACAAAAATATCGATATTAGTATCAAATTAACTATTTGAAATTCCTCACTTTTTGTGTAATTTTTTATTCAATTTTTTTAATTTAATTTATGTACAATAGCGAAGTAATTTATATTTTGCTTAATAATATATTTTTTTATAAAGATAATAATTATTTATTTTGTTGGAACTCGATAATAATTYTAATTATATTTTAGATTTTTTATATTATAAAATGAGATGTTCATCCTCTATTTGATTATGTTTATCCGCAATTATTTATACGAATTCA
>NC_037534.1:52487-94166 GCF_001531365.2 Cynara cardunculus var. scolymus | reverse complement strand
ATTTTTTTATTATAATTTAATTTAAGTTTAATAATGAAATAATTTATTTTTGGTTTAATAATATAACATTTTATAAAGATAATAATTAAGTATTCTGTTGGAACTCAATGATTATCCTAATTATGTTTTAGATTTTTTATATTTAAAATGAGATGTTTATCCTGTATTTGATTGTATTTATCTGCAGTTAGTTACACGAATTCAGATATGAAGCTTTAATAAGTTGTACATACGCATAACTTACTTGTAATCTTGAGTTTTAAGTAATATGCATTAATAAACAGTACTTTACGCATAAAAAGTGGTTTTTAAGAGTTTTTGTCAAATGATTTATAATATAGAATATATTTTTTTATATATAATTTAATAATAAAACAATTTATTGTTGGTTTAATATTATAAATTTTATAAAGATAATAATTAAGTATTCTGTTAAAATTTAATGATTATACTAATTATATTTTAGATTTTTTATATTTAAAATGAGATGTTTATCCTATATTTGATTGTGTTTATCTGCAGTTAGTTACACGAATTCATATATGAGATAAAATCGGATAGGGATGAAATCGTTTAGGAATGAACGAGTTTAAGAGTTTTAGCCAAATGCTTTATAATATAGTATATATATATATATATGAAAAATCAATGTATAATGTTATTTATTAAAGGTGCCGCTTCCTGACTGAATGTGTATAGACATGAAGGGAATTCAAGAAATTAATTAAGACAAAAATGATTGTCCTTTAATTACTAGCTAGCTAGTTAGTTGCATGTATTTTTATTTTTTTAAATTAACGGATAAAAACCAACTGATATTAATAAAATTATGAAAGAAATCCTCTTAATTAACCTTTTGACGTATTTATTAAGAATGTGAAAATGATGTAACAACATATCTATCATCAAGTTGGTTGATTAAAAACAACCTATATATCAATCACTTTCAAAAACAGATATATATATATATATATATATATATATATATATATCTAATTGAGTTGTTCATATGGGTTGATAATTGGTTCCGGTCCTCCGACTTTGGCCATGTCTAGCCAAATGTAACCAGGGACCGAGACTAGCTCATAATGGGACCTCTGGAGAAGAGGATAAGGGCCAGGTCAAAAAATTAAGTCCGCCATAACCTGTTTAAAAATGAAGGATTGGAATCATATATGGTAAACATCTGTGAGCGTTGTAGAAAGAAAAGAGGGAAGTAGACATGAATCTAGAAATGACACATAATATATATATATATATATGTATATATATATATATGTATAGATGGTGTTTTTGTTTGAACTGAAACTCAATGGAGATCAAAGGTTGGGACTTGAGATTCGAGACCATGAGTAGCTTGGTACATGAAGCGTGGTATTATGTTCCTGTATGGATCAGACTCTCTTTTCATTTTGCAATAACAAAGACACTTTTCAACCTCCCTCTTTACTTGTATATACACTTGATGTGCTTTCTCTCTATTCCTCAATTCCTGCCTCTTCCCTGAGTGAGTCACTATGAATTAACAAACAACAAAAAATCCATCCAAGTCATATATACATATTACAAAAATAAAGATTCATACATACCTTCCGTTTTAATTGGCTTTCCAAATAAGTAGTAGTAACGCCCAGGAACTTTGGGTAAAAGTATTGGCAAGTGAAGGTCTTGATTTGCAATCTCTCCTTCAATCTCAGTCCTATAATCAACAAACACCAACTCCATTCATTTACTCTCTTTTCATTAATTACTAGGTTACAGAACCAAACATTTACATACCTTAGCTTCATAGACTCCTCAGTTATCTCTTTTACATAATCCTTCACAAAAGGAATCTTCATTTGATCATCATAATCCAGTACCAACTGTCAATACATTTTTTTTTTATTTTTTATTCTTCACCTCACCACTCCATCACCAGGTTCAAAGCAATTAAACAAATTTCGACTTACTTGAGTAAAGTCATCTTCCCCAACAGCTCCAAAAGGTATAATTGTCGCTCCAAATCTACCAGCCATTCTCACAAACTCCGACTGCTCTGGCCAGAATAATTTGTATTCCTCACCCTGAATACATACATTATTGTCATTTAAACAAAGCTATATATATATATATATATATATATATATATATACCTTCCTTCCTTGCTACCTACTTTATGAATAATCAGACAAAACCTGCACACCTCCTAATGTGATGACAGTCATGTCAAAAATCATTGACCATAACCTAGTTAAATGGCCCTTACCTATCAAGTATTGCCAAAGAAGCCCATTTGACTGATGATCTGACATGGATCAAACAAGATGCACACTTGTTCCTTTGGATTTGGTTAAGGTAATTGGCTCCATCAATCACTATGAATTTGTTAAGTAACTAATGAATTATTTGACATCCATCACTTCTCTAATGTCATCAACGTACGAGAATCTCATATCTCAAGTCTTTCATTCATAAATAATTCCACACAAAGGATTTACGGGTGCTAAAGTAAAAAAAGGTATCTTCCTATCCAAGTGAAAATTGAAAGCAAAACCTTGCGAAGCTAAATTATCTTACTGTGAGATGTCTTGATATTGCATATTGATTAGTAGGTTTGGCATCTTCAAAAGTTCATCACTGAGCAATGTTACAACTAATTTTTTGTTACTTGAAAGGAGCACCCACACGTGGTATTGTCTACAAGTCATTGACACAATCATGCTGAATGCTTATCGATGCTGATTGGGCGGTTCCAAAATCGATACAAGGTCCACTCTAGGATATTATGTATTTGTTGGAGAGAATTTGGTTTCATGGAGGAGTAAGAAGCAAAATTTTGTTCCATGATCCAGTGCTGAGTCAGAATATAAGGATATAGCACAATAGGTGTGCGAGAATATGTGAAGACGTGACATCTTCATGAAAGCTTAAAATGGGGTTGAGGTTAATTAACTTTGTAACAATTTGAGCATGATTAGTATTTATGCTCCAAATTGAGGTGCAGTGTTAGCTAGAAATGGATAAGTAGGGTTTCACTTTTTAGTTGGAATTTATATACTTTCCTAATTGTATATATATTTATGTACATCTCCTCTCAACAAAATATATAGAAAATTCGATTACCTCTTTGTACAGAGACATGTTATTCAGATTCTGCTTCTACCTTGGTTAAATTATTTATTGTTTTCTTTAGTTACCCCACTTCTTCCTATCAACTACTTTAGTCATTTGGGGAGAGGAAGGAAAATATCCCAAGTCCTACCTTTCTATGAAGAGCTTCACGCACGCCTCCTGGATACAAGAGGACATGGGACTTCATGGAAAGGAGTTTGTAGAGGTTGGATGCTGATACGGGGACTGCACCCAAAACTCTTGTTACATCATATGTCGCCAGATCAGGCATTTTTCCTTCTCTCAACTTCGTAAATAACATAGGGTGTGCTACTCCTCGAATGATAATATTTCGCTCTAGTATAAAGCGACGAATCATAGGAGCCACTTCAAACCCTAGCATATTGTGGCAACCCACAAATAAGACAGGTCCTTCAGAAGGAATTCCAGATAGGCTTCTCACAATCTTCCCATCTTCCAAAGTTGAGAGCATCACAGGAGAAGTAGCAACATCCAACCATCTGAAGCAAGTTAAACAAAGAATTTTGTCAGATTTAGTGTGAATCCCACCCCCACTACCACCCTAAGCATTGAGCAGAAGAGAGGAAGTGTATCAAGAATACGACATCCGCAATGGAGGGGCAGGTATGACTCAACTCAACGATACCAATCTCCTCTATGGACACTGTTCATTTTCCATATGGTTTAGCATGGATCCAACAGATGGGATCAAGGGTGCCTTTCTTCCGCTATACAAAAGTATAAAGAAAGAAGTGACAGATTAATTCATTCCTAAAGTTCAAGATGAGTCTATGGAGTGCACTTGTAAAGTACTTAGAGATTGATGAATACCCATGAAAGTTGTCGGATGAGAAAACTGATACCAAAGAATCAGACACAATCAAATTGGTCTGGCAAGTGTGTAGAAACTGATACAATCACTAGAAACAGTTACGCTAGTCTCTCTCTCTTTCTCTCTCTATATATGTATATTAATATGTGTGCATGTATAAACACACACGAGTATGTATGTGTATTATTTTATTTTTTCTTTGGGGATGGATGGGAGTTATAAGTTGGGAGGGGATCAGGTATTACTGGAGGTTGGGCAACACCATACATCACATGTATGCCAACTTCTATTCATCTTCAGGAAAAAAGGGGTAGTATGGTCTCTCTGGCTTCCCCTAGCCAGAAATGGTCAGGAGACAACAATTTGCATCAAATCCAGTTTTGAGATGAAGTTTATGGTCCACTTACCTTGCAGAATCTACAATATCTTTGATTTCACGAGGGCTTGGTAGTAAAAAGTCCGAGGCATAATCTGTGTGTTTTGCACGACGATAAAAACCAGCACCCTTTATGACTGTTACCAGATCAAAATCTTCCTCCTGTTACATGTAGATGGCACGATAAATATAGTTTTTGATCAAAAAGATCTAGGTTCATATTTCACTACATAGATTGCTTCTTTAGCCTGAAAAGATAGCAGGGATCAATTTCATTCACCATCTACATAGACATCATATGTCGCCATAGACGGACGCTAACTGTGGGGTGAGTGGTCATAGGACCACCCTCAGTTTTCCATTAACACCTATTATTCCTCAACCGCAGATTTTAGTAATATTTTAAAAAGTACTAATCCTTATTTAACAATTGAAAATTATTATAGGGGTTAAAATAGTCAAAGAAATGGGAAGAAGAAGTTTAATCTCTTACCTCTCAAATTCAAATGCCAAGAAATAATTGTTCTTTCCCTTTACAAAGTAGGGGCATTTTCCCTTTTTTCTCACTAATAACTAACCTAACCTCAGTTTGTGAATGCTTCACTTTTCTGTATTCTTGCTTACATTTTTAAAACCGGTAAACCTCTTATACGTTTTACATATAGGAGAAGGAAGTAGTCAGGTGTTTTGGTTTGTGTTCCTGTTCTATTGTTTTCTAGGAAGCTTAAATATTATGTTTTCATTGTTTAGAAGACCGGTTTATGCTTTGACCGTTTTGATTTTAACGAGTTGAAGATTCAAACCTAACAAAAATTGCTTTCTATCTTTTCTTTTAACTTCTCATCTTATTTCTTTGCTAATGAATGAGTCTTGTCAGAATGTGTATTGATTTTGTTATCAAACAAAATTATAGAACCATTTACAATGCAAAAATGTAAACAAAACCATACATATTACCAAACAAGGCTTTAAATGTAGTTTTATGATCTCTCCCTATTCAATCCCTTAACACTATACTATACTATAGAAAGGACCACTCATTCAAAGGTGTCTAGATCTGTCTATAGCTAAATGGCTTGATGAATCTTATCAGAAGTTAGATTAAACGGATTGCTTACTAGAAAAAGAAAACAGAATATTGAGAAATTGGCTAGTTACTAACTAGAGACTTCACAACAAACAGTATGCACAAGAACTTTGAATTGAATATTACTTTCATCATGGATTTTCTCCTTGAGATGGGCATGGTTTCTATAGTGTTCTATTGTTGTTAAATATGTGGAGGTTAAAGCCTCTCATTCCTATTCTTAGAAAGATGAAAAGTTCACATGTTATAGATTGAATATAAATCCGAACAAAAGATTTGATCTCTATAAAAGTGATAATAAATTCAGAACCTGATATTGACGCTAATCCTATAACAAAGAATAAATTTAAAATCATGCACTTTAGCAATCACAAAGATAAAGCCTGATAGTGTTATATATATTATGTAAAGATCATACACCCAAGAGAGAGAGAGAGAGAGAGAGAGAGAGAGAGGACCATCCTACCAGAAACAGAGCGTGGCAACAACCACTAAATGCACGGATCTGGCATTTAGGCAGAATGCGGCGAAGCCTTTCTCCTTCTTGTAGACTTGGCAATAGCTGATCATTCCCACTGAAAAAGTTAAAAGTATAAAACCTCATCCAGATGAAAAAATTTATAGAAGCACAAAATGGTTGCCACTAAGATTGTTTATAGTAGTTAAAGTGTAAACATTGCCCTATTACTCATAGGTTATCTATTCTCTGTACAACATCATGAATTTAAAAGAAAAGATGGAAACCATTTTTATTAGGTTTGAAATCTCCAACTCATCATGAAGTGCTTTAGTGGTATTTTCTTTTTGTCAATTATCCCTATTACTCTTTGGGTTGAAACGGGTGTGAAAATTCCTTTTCTTGTGTAGAAATAATAATTATTCGTGATCCTGTTCGTCAAAGATTCCTAGTGTTAGTTTCCATTTTTTACAGACGTATCAGAACGTTTTTTTAAAGTTATTACCTATTTTATTTATTATTATATTATCTTATAATAATTACGTAGACTATAAACGTAATACAAAAAGTATGGTGGACAAACAAAAGAGGAGGAGAAAATTTGTTGAGTAAATAAAATTTCTTCAATGAACTTCTAAAAGAATTCTTCCAATTCATGAATTCAAACTTATTACCAAACAGTTCCTATACATGATATACAACATGAGAAACAGAACTACTTGATTTGTCTACGATGCACACAAAGTACGAAAAACCTTCCGTTAAGCCCAGAATAAAAAGTGTATTAGTTCCTTACTATAATCCCAGAATCTAGTGTTTGTTTTTTACTTTTAATAATGAAGCCGCTCTAGATCTAGAGGGCTCTGAATGAGCCTTGCTGCCTTTTCAGAAATGTCTTCTTCACGACAAGAGCTTGTTCAATTTATTTCCAATTTAAGTACTAACGTTATCATCAGTGTACTATCAAAATGGAGAACACTAGAAAGGAACCTCGCGAGGATCAGTGTCTGAGCTGAAACAGAATGCAAACATGAGTTTGAATATGCGCATGCTGATTCTAGCATCTTCAGCTTCCAAAGAACCATCTCGACAGTTAACACATCGGCAAAGTCCTGGGAACCTCAATTATCAGATCTTTTTTATACAATGAACAAAGTATGACAGTTCAAACGTTTAATATCAGTGCATCATCATCAATGATGACAGAAGAATATCGTAGATGGGGCAGTTATTCAACTTCCACGAAGTCAAACAATCTATATGTTGCTTGAGGTACCTAGCATGGCATGGGAGGCAAAAATGACTAAGGTGGGTGCAAACTAATGTTCGTATCTTGTTTAGCTAAAAACGATGATGTAGCCAGCTTAGTGAAAACTTTCTGCTCAAGATCTTGATCAAAATCTGATAAACAAACTCGATATTTCATGACAATGAACAAAACTAGCAAGTGGAGCCTGAGTAAACAACATGTAATAACTATTCCAGTAGTTCCTTGCATCTGTGATCTTAGATAGTGCTCTTAAAAACAAATTAAGTGGCCCACAAGGCATTGGAAGCCAAAACAGGAGCTAATATTATCATCCTTGACATGTTGACCGTGGTAGGGAACACTCTTTGACTTTAGGTCTTACAGAAAGGTAAGAGAACAATGCCCCAACAGCCTCTGAAATATCTATAATTGTTTGTTGTGAAGGAAGTTCTTTCTGTGCAGTGGACATCACCATTCTTGAAGGCACACCTGTATACATAGTGCATGATGTAGAATTTACCAACATAACTACAACTATCAAGGAAAAGACCATAGAAATGAAAAAACCTGTCATTAAGCTCATCACATAAGGAAGGCCAGAATAAATGTGATCAGGTATGATTTTCAATATAGGCAGTAGAGGCTGCAACTGAGACTTGCCAAAACTTGTAGCTTCAAAAAGGAGACCAAGACATAAAATAATAGAAGTCAATAAGTTGCCAAATGACCAAGCCACCATTTATACAATGAACTGCAGTAACAAGCTCTTCACCTGGATTAGCCAAAACTAACACAAGATCAATATGTGGGATACGGGCAGCAACAGCTAGTGCAAGGCATCCACCAACAGATTCACCAACAATATATATCGGCCTGCTTGGAAAATGAGAATTTTCTGACCTAATTGTCGTTTCAACTAGCTTCACAAGATCTGATCGAAAAGAAGAAAGATGCACTAAATTAACATGTTTAAATAAACTAGAAATAGAAAAGGCATATAGATGCATAGGTAAGACTTCAATGCATCTGGATTATTACATCATGATTTTGAAACTTCAAACATGCAGAAAAGAAATAGAAATAGAAATAGATGGATTGGAAATTACACGTGTTATGTCCTAGCCAGTTTAGAGTTATGTACAAAACTCCTTATCCATCAATCAAACAAGGTATGATCTTGACTTCCTGTTATCACTCGGGGCACAGTTAAATAACACCAAAATCTTCATCTAACAGTTGAACAGCACTTCACCTAGTCATCCCATGTTTGCTAATAGTTTAACTATCCAGGTATGTGGTTGTTTCAACTTCATATCTTGTTCTTGTTTCTAATGTATCTTTTTCTAAGTAGAAGCTATGCACTTTCTGACCACTTGAAAGCTTATATATATAGGGTCAGGTTCAGGGGAAAACTGCAAAAAAAATGAGAAACTGAGGAACATCATGGTAACTGTTCATCTGGACAATATGCACATGTGCATACAAGTAAGATGTAAGCAATTTGTCTGATATGCAGATGTGCATAACATCCACACATGCATAAAAACCAAGAAACAACTTCAATTACTTGTATGCACACGTGCATACTGGCCAGATGAACGATTACCAAGGTGTTTCTCAGTTTTTCATTTTTTTGGGTTTTCCCCCTAAACCTTCCTCTCTATATATATAACTTCAGATGATTATTGCACTCCCTGGTAACCTCCAAAAAGGAGCTCTCTATGCCTTAAGTGTGTTGTTGACCCTTACTAAGCTCCAAATTTGGCAGAGTTGTCGCAACACCAACTTTTGCAGTCTTAATCAAATAAATCAGCTCAAGGCTATTTGACTTCATGAATATAGATGGAAACTTGACAATCATGAAGTCTAACATCGCCTACCTATTATCAACTCATCAAACAGAGTGGCATCATAAAATACATTAAGTATGAAGTAAATATTCCTATGTATGAGAGAAATGAAGACCTGTAAAAGGTGTTCGATCCGTGGAAGGAATATGTAAGCACCATATATCAAAAATCCTTCAGTCAAGTAAAGAAAATTCACGATCAGGAATCCCTGTTAGTATTGAATATAAATAATAACAAATATATGTCAAATAAAGTAGCTTCATATGTATATCATACTCCCTTATCCAAATATAGCTGCTGATGTACACAGCTGTCATTGTTCACACATCATATGTGAATTGGAGGATTTCTCATAGAAAGCTTTTCAGTTCAAGAATTTACCTTTTTCTACATTGCATCTTATGAAATAAAGAATTTTTTTCTGGGTGATAGGTTTTGAAATCTGTGGCACTTACTCTCCTAGCCGATGATGATGCAAAAGAAGTGAAAGCCCAGTACCATCAACCCCTGCATACATCATGTTTATGACATTCTGCTATAAACTTTATTGGAAAGAAAGGAACACGAAGACTAAAAAGAAAACCATAGAATTATTCAGCCAGTAGTTAAGAATATTAAGAGAGTTCATGGAGAAGTATTATTTAGGAAGAATATGTTACGTGAATAACATAGGTTAATCTGTAAATTCAGTAGAGCTGTACATAATCAGATAATTTACATCTTTTGTGTACGTAATACTACATAGATGATGTAACCCAAACAAATAATCCACCTTTTGCTGCATATGTTTATGTCAGAAAATCCACCAAGCGGATGTCAGAGATTTCCACAGAAACTGGTAGGCTACAATATAAAAGGATATCATTCTTACCTATATTTATATCCTTCTTACCTTCATTTTGTATGCAACAATGCGGTTCAGAAGTTGAAGAATATTACACGTGACTGGTCCAGTATAAAAGTCCTAGGGACGTGAGGCGTTATTTGGGCTTGGAGGTTCTATGAACCAAGGATATGCTTGCATACTTTTTTCAAAGAACAAACATACATATAAATTACTACTTTGGCGTTTCAACATTCGTTTATATCTTGTATTATACTTGCAGCTTTGTTGCAAAAAAGAGCATAAAATCGTTTAATTGGGAGTCATTTTCTTGTAGTCGTATATCAAAAGATAAAAAGGTATAGTTTGGAAGGAACCTGGTAAAGAGAGCAAGAGAGGAGAGTTGTTTAAGCGGGAGCCACAGTCCAATGGCGAAAACCACCTAGGAGGTCCACCGTCGGATTTGATAAGCAAATTTCTTGACTGTTGGAAGTAGTCGCTAAAACTGAGACCTTCAACCTCACAGTTTCTGATTGCCATCAGGGGTTGCTCCAGTGATAAAGGTTTGAATGTAGCAGTCACGGTGCAAGGGGATGTGGTGCGTTTGACCATAGGGAAGGGACACATACTGGGAAGGCTGGACATGGGGACGATGATAATGAGAATAGACGACGATCTAAGGGCTAAACCTGTGTTTATATCAATTAGAAAGATTCTTTTTGAACTTCCTCGAGTAGACTTCACTTCACTAGATTATGTAAATAGTAAACTCAACCCGGTCTTCCATTAAAATAATCAAGTTCTATTTTATCCACACAGAATTAACCGATAAACATCCATTTCTCTGAATTGATTGCCAAAACAAAAAGGAGAAGAGGAGAAGGGTATTTATACAATAAGCTTTAAATGATTACCTGTAGAAATAAGGCTTCGATTTTGAAAAAAGAAAGGAAGTGAATGGTTCCCGACTCCCGAGTACGTTTGATGGGGACCGTAGAGGAGGAGAAGATAATTAGGAGGAAAACAGGGGTGACGTGGCAAAACAGAAACAAAAGCTATTTCTTTTTTCTCCTCCTCCTCCTCCACCTCCCCGTCCCCGGAAAAACCAAGAAATGAGCTATCAACACTACCCACCACCAGGTAATGGTAATGGTAATTTTGATTTTGATTTCTAAAATCAATCAATAATTTTGTTTCTTTCTTTCTTTTGTTTCATGTATAAAGGGTATGGGTCTACATACCCACCCCCTGCTCTCCCGCCAGGCTACTCATCAGCACATGGCCATCCACCACAATATATGGGTTTGGGTTACCCACCTCCTGCTGCTGCTGCAGATCCATATTCTTATCCACAGCCACAGCCACAGCCACAGCCACAGCCACAACCTCAGCCTCCGGGTTATCAAGGATACTTTGCTCCAGATCAGTATCCTCCACCTTCTCCTCACCCCATTCCTTGCCAAGTTTATCACTGTGAACATTACGATGATCATGATGACTGCTCCTCTTTCCTTAGGGGCTGGTTGGTATCCTTTTCTTGTTAATATATGTTCTTGCATTGCTATTTGCTCATATGGTTGATTACTTGTTTCTTTTGCAGTCTGGCTGCCCTTTGCTTCTGTTGTGTCTTGGAGGAATGCTTTTAAGCTCACTTACAAAAACCTACAAGATGTGATTAGAGATTTTTGTGTAATGTTTTCGTTGTGTTTTGTTATTCCTGTCCTCATACATCCATGTTTTAAGAAGCATAGTCGATTTTTGTTTATTTATCATACCTAGGCTAGGCTACTGCAGCGAATTTGCATAAACTTACTAAATTAGTATTTCATAAGCAAGTACATAAACGTTCTTTTCAGCAACCATCATATACATGTCTGTATTTGCTTCACCAAGACCCACGTGCCTCTTCAACAAATGTTTTTGTATGAGCAACTCAAATTAAAGCAACAGTTGCAAAACACACCCCAACATCATTTGTCCTGCTTTACAAGAGGCTATTGCCCTTTTGATTGTGTATGTAGCACTACTACTTGCAGCACTGGACTAAATCAAATAAAAACACCTCACAACACACTCCATTTGCATCTCATCATTCACAACCAAATATCCATCCTCCGCTCATTCATCACTTGGAACCGAACCAAACATCCCGAGATAATCCAAATCAATGATGAATGTCCGGATTTCCATAGGCCCCAGTTCCACTACTTGCTTTTCAGAATCAACAGCACCTCCCCTCACAATCTTGACTTCTGATAAGTCCTTCACTTTCCAAGCTAGCCTCTTCCTCTCCATCTCACCTCTTTCTTGATTACCCGACAGATTCATCTCAGTCACCTTGCTTATCTGGAAGAAGGAGAAAAAAGACGCAAATAAATGGACAATCCTACTAAGCCAACATATATCTCATGAATACCAACCTTCCTATTAGGAAACAGCTTCTTCAGCTCCACGGTTGCCATTACAGAATAATCTTTGTCCTCCCCCACCTTCAAGTCCATACACAAAGGCCCTTTAAATATCATAATATATGTTGCATGACAAATATTATAAAATACCTAGAATCTATAGCTTCTTCCAATACAAAACCTCGTAAAGATGAGCCAAACGAACAAGTACTTTTCCACTTTCAAGCTCCTGCATGATCAAATACAAATTGATAACATGGTGCCTTCTAAATCAAGAATAACCCAATGAACAAAAGGGCATGGATTCCTAAAGTTACCAGAACAAATGAAACGACTTCTGTTAATCATAGTAAGCGTTTTGACATGCAGCATGAAGCAGTCTTTGATGGTTAGAAAGGAAAAAAAAGTATTTTATCTGCCAAATAATCTAGGACCTTAACTTGGCAGTTCCAACCAAAGCAGAGAATGAACGATAAGAATTGTTCTGCATCCCTACTGCTGATTATGTACCTGTAGAGTTATAACGGCTATGTTGTTTGGCAAGCTATAGGATGCATCAATCATTGAGAAGGATGATACGTGAGAATTTTTCCATTCATTTTCATCCTGCAAGAAATATGTAAAAAGATACACAAGAATACACCCACATAAAAACGTAAGGGCCATATATTTATTTACACCAAGGCTACTCACCAGAGAATCACTTTACCTGTTCTGAAAATGCTAGAAGGAGTGGAGAATAAATTTCTTGACCAAATGTGCGACGCCACTTGGCTCCAGTTCCTACGGGATCGATTCTAAAATAAAATTTTCCCTGGACCTGGAAAACACCATATGTGAATTAGGTGACTGCTATCAGCCTGTGCAAACAATATACATCACAGCAAGAAGGGCAAAACAGCAAAAGAATGCAGATTTGAGTTCCTATCCTGTCCTATATCTCAACTACTCTTGAAGCTCTTTGCTTTTCCTAGATAGTAGCCTGATTTGCATTATCAGAAATGTTCGATGAAGTCAATAACCAAAGCAAAGGGTAAGGATATCTCTGTTTGACAGAGCAAAGATTACTATCAGAAACTTATAGAAGCTACGTGAGAAGTAAATAAAAGTCTTACCAACATTCGCCTGATGAGCACAAAACATATTGATAGTTACACGTGGCACCTAGCTCAAAAGACAAGCAACTGAAGTAAAACAAAACCCTAGCAAGCAATCTCACTCCCATCAAGCACGAGGGTGGAGGCACTCTAATCCCCTACTTATGTCAGATCCGAAAAGAAAGGATGCTGATACTTGCACACTAATTATTAAAGCATGAAATTCATTTTGAAGCATGCGAAATGAAGCAATCCCTTCTTTATGCAAAACTCTTATATATATTGTTCATAAGTTGCATCTACTTCTCATAACCATGGTGGATTTACACCTCCCACTTCATAAATTTGTCATTCTTCTGTATAGATCACAAGTTAATATAAATTTTGGACATTAAATCAGAAGTAGAATTACCAGTGCACGCATTCCTTTAAACATACAATTAGATTCGAAAAAATCAGTTAATAGAGAAAGGGCACAGAAACCCAAGTACTCCAAAAAAATATAAGAAGATCAGACTGACAGACAGTGCACAAGAGGATACGCACATGTATATAGATCTACCGTTCTACTGTCAGATGATGGCATGTAAGGAATGTTTTTGCATGTTATACTTGCAAAGCAAGTAGCAAAGTCCCATTGATAGATGGACATATGTACAATGAAGCAACATGCTTACCACCAAGCCCTTGCAATCATTGAGGACACAGATGGTCTCATTTAGCACCTCTCCAACACCTTTCAAATCATCGCATAGTAGCCTCCTACAAAAAATTATAGCAAAAGTAAAAAAAATCAGTTTATCACATACAAATACAACTCTTCTAAAATATCAGATTGTCATATGTACATATGGTAATTGGAATCCGTTACAAGTCTTAGGTATTGTTGTATAAGATTGGCCTCTTTATTGTTCAAAGTTAGAAGTTCTATTTCATGTTTAAATGGCTGATACGTAAGATGCTATCTAGCAAGCACAAGTTGAACCCTGTTTCATTATTATTTAATATAATATACCAACTAAAGTCATAGAAAATTAGAAATGATGATTTAGACCATCCACATCAATGCAATATCATCCATCGTTCAAAAGTGTAAAGTCACTTTTTGCAATTACATCCTACATCAATATATTACATCCATGATACATTCTTTCAAAAGTGGTCTCCACTACCCATCAACAACTACTTTGTAATGTATACGACACACTTTAATCATTTATAATTTAACAAAAAATACCAAATATAATCTATTTATGTCAATTTAATACTCATTAAACTATTAGGAATAATATTACCTAATCAATAAACTAATTATTAAGATGTATAATTTAATTGTAAAATGTAAACTTTTAACCGAATAATTTTATTTGAACTGTCTTATGAATTTGCCTAAGTAGACCAGAATATTTTATAATTTTATCACTGTAGTCAATATTAATTGTAGTAGATTGCATATTCTTTTTATAATTTTATTACTGTTTCATGTGTAAGTTTATCTACTTGTAAGTTGTATTTCTATTTTAATAATCAAAATATCATTGTTTATAAAATATTTTTTAATTATACAATTTTAATAGCCAAAACATTGTTGTTAAGTTACTAATGTATAATTCAGAATATTATTTTTACTATAATATAAATAATAAATTAATCTAATAAAAGAAAACCAGTTAATCAAGTATTTTTAAAAGTAAACTGTATTTTTGGTCCTTGTGGTATGTTCGAAATTATGGATACCATCTATGTGGTTCGTTTATTACATTGGTTGTTGACTCGTCGCTGTGGTTTGCAAATCCTAACGGATTTGGTCCCTCGCCCACGTTAAGTGAGCTCACATGCCCTGCATGCCATAAGCAATTTTGTTTCTTTAGGTAGCATTTGGTACGCACATATGATTGGACTAGAGTTGAACATGAGAGTTGGACTGGACAAGTTGTCTGTCTAGACAGAAAAAGTTGACACCCTCTCTCTCTCCTCGTCCTAAACTAATGAATCTTCAAACCCTAAACTATATCAAAAAACCCTATTCCTAAATCTTTAAAAAGTACATGAAAAACCCGTCAAAATAAAAAACTACTGACCCTTAACCCAAGTATCATATTTGCTTATTTACTAAAATCGCCCTTTTTGGGGGGGGGGGGGGGGGGAGGATGGATTGTTAGTGTAGACGATTTGGAAGATATAATCGGCGGCGGCGGACTACTGCTGTCCCATTCTTGAGTGAGCTGGAGCGCAGCCATCTTATCCACTGAACTAGCTAGAAGCTATCGCTTCGGGAGAAATAGAAAAAACCAAATACTCTTTGAATCCATTTTCTCTATTTGTTTTGCTTTAAGATTCATTTTATTCTAGGAGTCTTTTGCTTATTAGTTTAAATACCTTCATTGTTTACCTTTTAGGAAATATAGATCGATTTATTATGATTCAATTATCTGCAATTGAATAGGGAGACATTACCGCCTCCCCGAAGCTGCAAGGTATAAATATTCTACTCTTGGCATTTTCTTGATTCGTTATCAAATTGGTATCAGAGCCTACCGCTGCTGTTCAGGACTAGTATTCAGAACTGTACTTAAGGTGTTTTACATCAGACAAACCACGACTTTGGAAGAGATGGTTGCATAGGTTGAATATTAGTACAATACCACGTACCACAACTTCATTAGTTGTTCATTTAAAGCGTTATATGGGAAAGATGCTCCAACAATATTGCGATTTAAAGAAGGATCAACGGTTGTTCCAGCCGTTGAACAAATGTTGAAAGAGAGAGATGATGCGAATGATATGCTACAAATGTTCTTAATGCAAGCGCAACACAAAATGAAACAACAAGCTGATGGGCATAGGAAGGAGGTAAATTTTGACATCAGAGATATGGTCTTCTTGTAGCTTAGGCCCTACGAAACAAAATCTTTAAGGATAAGCAACAATCAAAAGTTGTTTGCACGCTTTTATGGACCATTTAAACAGGTAGGCAAGGTGGGAAAGGTGGCTTATTGATTAGAATTGCAGTAGCTACACGACTCCATCCAGTGTTTCATGTCTCTCAATTGAGGAGAGCAATCGGATAGTGCCTCTCATTCAACCATATTGCCAGATCAACTGAATGACGATATGGAAATGATGGTAGAACCAGAACATGTCTTACAAGTGCAAACAACACACGATGGATGACAAGAAGCATTGATCAAATGGAAGAATTTACCCGTATTATTTGACGCTTCCTGGGAAGATTGTGAAGCACTGAAGATTAATTTCCTTCTTTTCATTCTAAGGACAAGATGCAAGTGTTTGGGGGGGGGGGGGGGGGGGGGGGGGGGGGGGGGGGGGGGGGGGGGGGGGGGGGGGGGTGGGGGGAGGGGGTGGGGGGGGGGGGGGGGGGGGGGTNGGGGGGAGGGGGTATTGATAGACTTTAGAGTATAAAGACATGCAATAAGAAAAGAGAAGAGGGCAGAATGATAATATAAAAATAAAGCACAAGCTCTGGATAAGTCCTCAGGTTTATAGATAATTATCTCAAAATAATTATATTTTCTCTATTTGTTTGGTTTAGGATTCATTTTATTCTAGGAGTCTTTTGCTTATTAGTTTAAATACCTTCATTGTTTACCTTTTTGGAAATATAGACCGATTTATTATGATTCAATTCTCTGCAATTGAATAGGGAGACATTGCCGCCTCTCGGAAGCTGCAAGGTATAAATATTCTACTCTTGGCATTTTCTTGACTCGTTATCAAATTGGTATCAAAGCCTACCGCTGCTGTTCAGGATTAGTATTTACAACTGTATTTCAGGTGTTTTACATCAGACAAGCCACGACTGTGGAAGAAGTGGTTGGCATAGGCTGAATATTAGTACAATACCACGTACCACAACTTCATTAGTTGTTCACCATTTAAAGCGTTATATGGGAAAGATGCTCCAACAATATTGCGATTTAAAGAAGGATCAACGGTTGTTCCAGCCGTTGAACAAATGTTGAAAGACACAGATGATGCGAATGATATGGTAAGAATGTTCTTAATGCAAGCGCAACACAGAATGAAACAAGCTGATGAGCGTAGGAAGGAGGTAAATTTTGGCGTTCAAGATATGGTTTTCTTGAAGCTTAGGACCTACTGACAAAAATCTTTAAAGAGAAGCAACAATCATAAGTTGTCTGCACACTTCTATGGACCATTTAAACTCGCAAGGTGGGAAAGGTGGCTAATCGCTTAGAATTGCCAGCAGCTACATGACTCCATCCAGTGTTTCATGTCTCTCAATCAAGAAGAGCAATTGGACAGTGCGTCTCGTCAACCATATATGCCGGATCAACTGAATGACGATATGGAAATGATAGTAGAACCAGGAAATGTCTTACAAGTGCAAACAACACGTATTACAAGTGCAAACAATACGTGATGGAAGACAAGAAGCATTGATCAAATGGAAGAATTTACCTGTATTATTTGAAGCTTCCTGGGAAGATTGTGAAGCATTGAAGATACAATTTCCTTCTAAGGACAAGATGCAAGTGTTGGCACGAGGGGGGGTATTGATAGACTTTAGAGTATAAAGACATGCAATAAGAAAAGAGAAGAGGGCAGAATGATAATATAAAGATAAAGCACAAGTTTTGGATAAATCCTCAGGTTTATAGATAATTATCTCAAAATAATTATGTTTTCTCTATTTATTTTGCTTTAGGATTCGTTTTATTCTAGGAGTCTTTTGCTTATTAGTTTAAATACCTTCATTGCTTACCTTTTTGGAAGTATAGATCGATTTATTATAATTCAATTCTCTGCAATTGAATAAGGAGAGACTGCAGCATCTCAAAAGCTGCAGCATCTCACTTCGTTCTCCGTTCATGAGGTCTGGCTCTCCCTCCGTCCTAATGAGCCCGATGTCTCCTGACATCATATGGTCTGGTTTTCCCAAAACATTTCCAGACATGCCTTAATCCTGTGGGTTGCCCTCAAGTAGCGTCTCAAGACGCATGATAAGCTTCGGTTCTGGGAGGCCCACTCCAACCTGTCCTGTGCGTTCTGTCATAACGAGCATGATTCGCATTCGCATCTTTTCTTTGAGTGTACGTTCCCTAATCAGGTTTGGAATGACTTAAAGCCCAAGCTGAACCTCACTGGTGTCCCGGATAACTGGGCTGTTATTATTGGTATGTTCCAGCAAGCCACCAAAGGAAAGACCATCTGGTCTATCATTCGTAGATTAGTGCTTGCTGGCTGGAAAGGAATAATCGCATCTTCAAAAACAAAAGAAGATCACATATTATGGTGATTAAGACAATTACCGATGATGTCCGGTCCAGGCTCCTTAGCCTGACCTTTAAGCCCTCCCCAAATGTTGTCCGGGCTCGGCTTGCCTGGAACCTCCCTTAGTTGTTCGCTTTCTTGTGCTGTCTTTCTGGTCTTGTGAGCTCCTTTGTTCTCTTGGTTTTCTTGGTGCGGTCTAGAGTGTGCCTGTTTTAGGCCCCTTTTCTTGCCCTTGCGGTTTCCCCCGTTTGCTTCCCAATCTTGGCTTGGCTGGGCCCTTCCCTTGCGGTTGGTTTCTTTCTTCCTCTCTCTCTCCCCTCCTTTCTCTCTTCCCCTCCTCTTTCTCTCTCTCTCTTTCCCCCTTCTCTTCTTTTCTTTCTCTCCCTTTCTTTCCCCTCGGGGAGCCTTGGATTATTCTGGTGGATGTGGTTCGCTCCAACCCGAACGCGTATTTTGATCAGCTTCTAGCGTTTAGTGTTTTTGTCTTGATAGGAGGGCCTCCCCCCTCTATATCAAAAAAAAAGTTTCAAGGTATTAATATTCTACTCTTGGCATTCTTTTTACTTTGATCAGAATGTTGCAAGGCATTAATATGCTGATTTGGTTGCCTGGTGGGTCGATGTGGTGGTGGGTATTGTTCTGGGACCTCTGGTAGTGATTATGGATTTGGGACAAGGTTCTAAATGGCGTGAGGCATGGCGGCGAGGTCAAGCCTTAATCCTTACGAGTTACGGCAAGGCCATGACTTTTTCCAAAGCGTGGCTTAAGGCAGCAAGTCTATAATATATATATATATATATATATGTGTGTGTGCGCGTGTGTGTGTGTGTTTATGTCAGTGTCTAGAACAATAATGACTAAGTTAACAATTTAAATTCATATAAAACGGTAAACAAACGAAGAACCATTTACTGATAATTTGATATCAAATATACAAAGTTTACAAAATGATTTCAAATATACAATTCCTGTTTGGTAATCAAACAGCAAAATCAATGTAATGAAATCAAAGAACAGCAAATGAAAGCAATCAAACAATATTTTTCATATGTTGGGAAGTCATTTAGGTTTTTCTTTTTCCCCATTTTGTTGATTAAGCATTTGGCTTGAATAAACTATAGAGTTATATTTACATTTACTCCTATTCAAGTTTTAAAAATTGCAAATTTCCCCCTATGCCTTATAACACCATATCACTTGTAACGCCATACCATGGTGCGCCAAAACGAGCTCGACACCTTATATCCACGCCAAGGGGGTTAACGTGGCGGCAAGGCCACGCCATGGCACGTTTTTTAGAACATTGATTTGAAACCAATTTATTTTCATTGAAGTGAGGGAGAGGCTGAAAAACATCTCCTATGGTGGTGCTTAAGTGTACAAGCTTAACAAAATGTGTAGTAGTGGCTTATATGTAGATACAGGGCCTACATGCAACACCCTAATTACATGTGTAAGCATTCAGAGAAGAGCCGTTAGAGTGTAGGTGCACTTCATCAATGATAGTGAAAAACATACCTATGGAGCATTAGTTCTATTTGACCATCTACTAAACTCGAGCCCCCAACCGCACGATCCACCAGCACCGACAGTTCCATCCTTCCATCCCCAACATAAGCTCCAAGATTTATCTAAGCAATCATGAGTACACACCAATACCAAGGGAAAATAACATGTTAAATTGAGATCATTGCCCAAATTTATGATTAATCATTAAAAAGGACAGTACAACAGTGAATGTCCTGGCCCTGAAGATTCCTCAATAGATAAAATAGTAAAACAAGTTATACGGTTGCATGCAGGGAAGGTTTCACTTTGAAGATAGGAGTTAATGATGTGCATCTTCAAATAAAATATACCCACAGCAGATAATGGCCAATGTGTAACCTGATTATAGCCAAACAAACTATGAGAGATTAGGCGAACACATACTGGGTAATAATTTCCAGCAACTGGTTGGTTCACTTGCAAGTCCCAGTCTGTTCTGAAATCACGTACCTGCAAAACAGTGATTTTTATCAGACTGCAAACATCAGATACCCTAAGTTCAAAATCTTACTAAGGAGATTTTGTTGTGGTACCAAATTCAAAATGCAACAGTTGACTCAAGCAACAGAAGTATTAGAGTATAAAGATAGCCATATATCCATATACCCTTTTAATGAAGTCTCTCCCATTAGAATCAGTATAGAACGTCTTGTTCGTCTTGAAGGCAGTCGTGATCTGAGTTGTTATTTCTTTCCCAACACCATCATCTACAGGGATAGGTCCAATCTAGTACCAAATCATGGAATATGTAATCAGATGGTATGTACTGGTTGACAGAAAACTACAACAACTGCATAAAATCAAGCCAACACACAACTTACGATAAACTCAACTTCAGCATGTTCCTTCTCCTTGTATACACGGGTGACCTGCATGCACGAGCTTTATGTCAATGAGAGGAAAGGCACAATATGCAACTTAACATTGGCAGTTGCATGTGCTATATTATGTGTCTGTTTGTGTATGATAGATAGCTGACATATCTATAGTGCTTTATGAGTAGTCACATCACATGTTGAGTTACATCAAACAATTATGAGCTATAATACATGTTTGTTTGTGTGTGACTGGTAGCTGACTTATCTATAGCACTTTATGAGTAGTCACATGTGCCACATAAATTTGAGTTCACTTCAAACAGAAAGTTTCTTGAAGAAAGTAATTCAAAACATCATAAATGCATTGAAACTGCATGAATACATGCAATTACAAGGGGATACAAAAAACAATGAAAGAAATGACTAAAACCTGAAAAAAGAAGCAAACACAAAAACAACTACCCCTTCACAACTAAATATATACCTGATATATCCAGGAGTTGAGCTGTTGGTGCACTTCATCCATTAGGGGACCCCTTAGAATAGTAAAAGCTTTCTGTAACAAAATAAAGCCTCAGGAACTGGACAAGCACTTGCAACATGTAGTGCAGTTCTTGTTTTGATTACCCCAAAATAGGGCAGCAAAAGGAGGATGGTTTACCTCCCCTTCGGATTTTATCAGAAATGTACCATTAGGACGGAAGATATAAGCTCCAGAGGCCTTCAAAAATAGGAACAACTTCAGAGGATGAACAAAATTCATGTAATTTCACTGTTAAAAAAATGCAAAAAGAAAAAACAAACGAAATTGAACAAACTATAATTAGTAAGCCTACATACACATACCCCTCCCAATTCCAGGTGAGAAATATGCATGTACCTGATCTGTGCCATTATACCCAGAATAGTAGCTGTATGAGTGTTCCATTGATTCTTCAACCTTGAGTCATATGCCAAGAAAGAGATGTTAATTTTATGTTTGAACAAGCGATGATGTGTGTCTTTCATGCTTCTACATATTATGCACCATATATTGGTGCATAACATGTCTTTCAAGCTGTCTACGATGTGCTACAGGGTAGTATCTCAAGAAAGAACTTATACTAACAAAAAGATGTTAAAAGCAAAAGATTAAAAGAACACTGATTCATTTATATCACATGGATACTGCAAAATTAAATAAGAATAATCAGTAATTTGAATTTGAGGAATTGCAGATACCATGTTTCTGTTATTGATATAACTTGTAAGCTTGCCCTCATCTGTAGCATAAAGCAGCTTCAAATCTCCTCCACCAACTACTACAGTTTTATCACTAGTACTGTCGGATGTCCACATTGTTGACATTATTGAACTTCTATCTGCTTATCATTGCTACAGATGTCATATTATCTATAATATTTGTGACCTTAATTTCCAAATTGTAACAACACATTCAAGCAGATGACCTGTGTGCTTTGCACTTGAGATGATGTACGTGCTGAAACCAAGAGGTGGCGTGGTTGCTGTAAATCCAAGCCAATACTGGGGTGTAGTGCTTGGAGATTTACCAAGATATGCTTTAACATGGTAGTCCCTCATGTTCAAAGAGGAATTGAATATGGGAAGGAGCTGTGATTCAATTTCTCTTCCACTTGAATCCAGGACGATTAATTCATGGGAGGAAACCTGCAGCAATTTCGCATTTAGTCAAATAGCCAATCAACGGATGTGAATTTTATCATAGAACGGTTATTCACAAACGAGGGAACTATATTCTATCTTACTTGGTGAGTGCAACAAGCTGCATACAGAACGACATACGTTTTGAATTGATCCCGGGAATACAATAGAACCCCATTCTGATCCAGCAGAATTACTTATTTAAATCCCCCCTAGCATAGACAAAGAGTTTTATTTGCTTGACCAGCTTCGATGAGTTGTCAAAAACTCCATATTTGGAACATCTAGTTGTCTCAATTAGAACTATTAATGAGCTATGGTCAATTAACAAATACGAAAAATTGGTAAGTTCACCTCATATAATCTCATACTCATGTTCAGTATAGATTCAATACTTCCTCATCTTTTTTCTTGATCCTTTTGTTTCCTTATCCAAGTATTTAATAAATGAAAAGAAACATGTTTTCCATTTAAAAGTAACTAATAGATAATGAAAATGAACTCCGGATATTTTGTGTTCCCCCGATTTACCTCAGTTTCATCTGGCCATTCTTTTCCTAGTATGAGGAGTTACCTGCAGATTGTTCATTACTTAACCAAGGCAAACTGTTTTAGGCAACATTAAGTGCACTTGTTTGTTTCCTGGCAAGTTTTTAACCCATTATTATTAATATTCAGTCTCGTGCCAACTGACTCGTAAGTTTCTTACAGGTCTCTGGTAGTGCGCTAAAAGTTACATCCCACCACGGTTTTAGCTGATTTGGAAGTTAAATATAAGTTCAGTTTTCTGCTTGGCCTTGGGGCAAAAGACAACGGCATCATATTAGTGGTTCCAGTAGTTGTGATGGTTCCAGAGCCAATGCGACCCATTCATTTCGGATGCACGAAGGGCATTACGAATTTTTGGCCATGCCCTTCGTGCTGACAAAGGCACCGGCAACATTCCAAGCTTTGATGAATGCGGTGTTTCGACCATTGTTGAGGAGCATCGGGGCATTGAAAACGGTGTTCCAGCAGTTATTGAAATACAGTGTTTGCAAGCAAAAAAATGCGAATTTGGGAAGAAACAACTAGTGTATTTGGGGCACGTAATTTCCTCGAAAGGAGTGGCAATGAATGGGTCGAAAGTGGAGGCGATGTTACAATATCCGAGGCCAAGATCGGTAACACAATTAAGGGGTTTCTTGGGCTTAAAGGATACGGGGAAATTGCAAGATCGTTAACGGGCCTGCTTAAAGAACAGAATTTTAGTTGGAACAAAGAAGCAGCAGGGGCGTTTGAGACACTCCAGCAGGCTTTGGTGCAGGCTCCGGTATTAGCATTGCCAGATTTTTCTCAACTCTATGTCACTGAGACAGACGCATGTGGAAGTGGATTGGGTGCAGTATTGATGCAAAATGAACTGCTGATAGCTTTTCATAGTCAAGTATTGGGATGAAAGCTCGACAAAAACCGATTTATGAAAAAGAGTTGATGGCGATAGTGTTAGCAATTATGAAGTGGTGTCCTTATTTACTGGGTTGGAAGTAAGAACTGATCAGCAAAGTTTGAAGTTCTTATTGGAACAACGAGTTGTGGAGCCGCAATATCAGAAATGGTTAGTCAAATTGTTGGCATAGAATTTCGAGATTGTATATAAGGCTGGTAAGAGAAACGTGGCCCAGATGCACTGTTCAGATGGGATGTGAGTTGTCGGTGATGGCGGACCACAGTGGCGTCAATGAGAAATGATCAAGGAGGAAGTAAAACAGGATACGGTTCTTGGACAGATTGTTAAGGATCTCATAAATGAGGTAGGGGAACATAAAGGGTTCTCAACAGGACCTACTGTGGTACAAAGATAGAGTGGTTATCTCAAGGGACTCATCGGTTGATTCCGGTAATATTGGAGAAGCTTCATGCGTCACCAATAAGGGGGCATTTGGGGGAAGGAAGGACATGTCAAAGGGTGGCATCAGAATTGTTTTGGATAGGGATGAAATAGTCGGGGGACCTGAGAAGCGGTGGTTTAGCCTGCGGCGGATGTCAGGAGGGTAAAAACACAAGAATCCTCTTTATCTATAACATAACTTAATTGAGGGATTATTTTCTGAAAGAATGTTTGGGCCTATCAAAACTGGAATTTGTCGGATAGCAAGGAGTTTGTATGGAGTTGTGAAGTCTGCCAAAGGAATAAAGCTTTGGGGGGTTCACCAGCAAGTCTATTGAAGGTATGGGACAAAGTAACGATGAACTTATTGAAGGTTTACCCAAGTCCAAAGGTGTAGATATAATTTTGGTCGTAGTTGATCGATTGAGTAAATTCGCAGATTTCATGGCATTGAAACTATTAGCTGTTAATTAGCTATTAGCTGTAAATTAGTTGTATCATTTTTAGAATTAGTCTTATCTATTTTAGGTTGTTATTTGGTAAATGATCCCCCTAAATGAGTGGAGATCAGTTCCTGATTTGTAGCTTCTCCTTTGTATTTATATTCGAATGTTTGTGAATAAAGATCATCTTGGGGAAATACATTTGCTTTCATGGTATCAAAGCTAGGCTCAATACCCTAGCTCTCGTTCTTCTCAAATCACCAAAGATCAAACCACGGTTTGATTTCTTCTCTGCCATCACCTTCCAGTTGCTATCCATGCCTGACGAGCCTGAAAATGTCGCCAAGACCCTTCACCCCGTTTACATCGTGACCAACATTCAACACAAAGTCCGGGTGCTGGACAGTACGAAGGCCTCATACTCTTCGTGGGTCAAGTTATTTCAACTACATGCCAAGGGATACAAAGTCATGTCACATATTGACGGGACAGCGCGTCCGGCCAAAACTGATACAGAGAATGAAGCATGGACTGAAATTGATGCGATTGAATTGCAATGGATTTACGGGACGTTGTCCGATGATTTATTGGTTCGTGTCGTGGTAACCGAGTCAACTTCCCACAAAGCATGGTCTCGAATCAAATCCATTTTCCTCAACAACAAGGGCTCTAGGGAGGCCCTAGAGCATGAATTCAATAACCTCGCATTAAAATCCATGCCGTCTCTTGAAGCTTACTGCCAAAAACTCAAGGAACTGGGCAGTCAACTCAATGACGTGGATTGTCCGGTTAATGATCAAAGGCTCGTTCAGTCGTTCTTCAACTTGTTAGAGGACTTCCGATAGAATACGACACCAAGGCCTCGTATTCAGGCCCAATAATCTCACTGCCTTTAACCCCCTTGAGCCAATTCAACTTGGTGAAGCACTTCAGACAATGACCATGGACCCGGTTGACGATCAATGGTACATGGACTCGGGTGCAACAGACCATCTCACGAGCAACCAAGGTAAGATTTCTAAACCCTCGTTAAATTGTCCCATTTGCTCAATATTTGTTGGTAATGGTGCTCCTATGCCGGTTCATCAAGTTCCTCCACCATTCCAACAACCACACGTAACCTACACCTAAACAACATTCTTTACACACCCAACATCATTAAGAATCTCATTTTTGTTCGTAAACTTTCTGTTGATAATGATGTTTCCTTTGAATTTGATCCCAATGGGTTTTTTGTGAAGGATTACTAGAGTGGTCAGATGTTATCCTGCCACAATAGCTCGAACCGTCTATATCCTCTCACCTATCCGGTCACCAACTCCACTTTTTTCACCTCCGGTGCTCGAGATGTTTGGCATGATCAATTGGGACATACCGGTCTTCCTGTTTTGGATTTTCTTAGTTTGAGTAATATTATTCCATGTCCTAAACGTAGTAGATCTTTGGTTTGCAATTCTTGTCAGCTTTCAAAGCACAAACGATTAACGTTTTCCGATTCTAATTCTATTATTGTTTTATCGTTTGATATTGTTCATTGTGACTTATGGATCCCCAGCAAAAACAGGTTATAAATATTACATGGTTTTAATAGACGATTTCACACAATATTCTTGGGTTTTCCAATAAAATTCAAGTCTGAAACATTTTCCAAATTCTCTCAGTTTCATAAATACATCCAAACTCAATTCAATCTCACAATTAAAGCTTTTCAATGTGACTTAGAGGGTGAATTCTATAACCAAAATTTCAAATCTTTTGCTGAAACAGACAGTCTTCTCTTCCACTTCTCTTGCCCTCACACTTCCCAAAAAAAAGGGAAATCCAAGTGTATGATTCGTAGACTTAACGAGATCATACTCACTCTTCTCACACACGCATCTCTCCCACTCCATTTCTAGGTTGAAGCATTACATACCACGTGTTATCTCCACAACATTCTCCCCAACAAACTCTTAAAATTCACCACCCTTATGACTGCTCTTTATCATCGACAACCTTCCTATGACCACCTACGGGTTTTCGGGTGTGCGTGTTATCCTAACACAACTGCGACACGAAAAACCAAGTTGGAACACCGGTCCACTCGTTGTATCTTCCTCGGGTACCACGCCAATTTTCGCGGGTATCGGTGCCTTGACCTTTCTTCCGGCAACGTCCTCCTCTCCTCTCTCGTCACGTCACTTTCGACGAGACATCTTTTCCATTTTCTGAAGATCATCCCACCGCACCCTTAGACTACTCATTCCTCGAGTCTGACCCATCTCCTACCATCTTTGACCCACCAGCCACTTTATATCGTACTCCCCTGCCATCTACCCAAAACACTTCCCCGTCTACCATTCTTCAACAGCCCCCTCTTATCCTTTCACAAGAAAATTATGCCACTACCATTCTATCATGGGCTCATATGGCGGATTGCAAACCCAGTTCCACTCCTGTTGACACTTCCCCCAAAATGAGTGCAACAAGTGGTAAACTACTACCTGATAGGACACGTTATCGCCAATTGGCAGGAGCTTTACAGTATCTTACTATCACCTGCTCGGATCTTACATATGCAATACAACAAATTTGCTTATTCATGCATGTCCCACGTGATCCACACTTCCAGTTCCTCAAACGAGTTCTCAATTATCTTAAAGGAACAATTACTTATGGACTCCGTATCTCACCCTTCAAATCGACCCAACTTATTGCATATTCTGACGCTGATTGGGGGGGTGCCCTGACTCTCGCTGCTCCACTTTCGGGTATTGTGTTTTCTTAGGAGATAATTTGGTTTCCTGGTCATCAAAACGTCATCCAACCATATCTCGATCAAGCGCTGAGGCAGAATATCGTGGGGTTGCAAATGCAGTTGCCGAAACGAGTTGGCTGCGCAACTTACTTCTTGAACTTTATGTTCCCACTCGCAAGGCTACAGTTGTTTTTTAGAGAGAATATATCGGTTGTATACTTATCTAAAAATTTCGTACAACATCAACGTACAAAACATGTGGAACTTGATATTCATTCCGTCACAGAAAAGGTCATAATTGGTGCAGTCCGGGTTTTACATGTTCCAGCCGATTTTCAGTACGCCGACATCTTCACAAAAGGGCTACGTGGTCATCTTTTCCACCGTTTTCGGTCCAATCTGTGCATTTGTCCTTCTACTGCTCAGACTGAAGGGGTGTATTAGCTGTAAATTAGCTGTATCATTTTTAGACTTAGTCTTATCTATTTTAGGTTGTTATTTGGTAAACGATCCCCCCTAAATGAGTGGAGATCAGTTCCTGATTTGTAGCTTCTCCTTTGTATTTATATTCGAATGTTTGTGAATAAAGATCATCTTGGGGAAATACATTTGCTTTCAGAAACATTCATTTAAATCAGACGGTGGCTGGAGTTTTCATACAAGAAAGAGTGCGTTTGCATGGGAATCCTAAGGCCATAATTTCCGACAGATATAAGGTGTTCGTGAGCAATTTCTGGAAAGAGATGTTTAAACTGCAAGAAACCAAGTTATGTTTTACAACAGCATACCATCCTCAGTCGCACGGGAAATTGGAAGTGGTAAATCAATGTTTAAAGCAGCATCTTCGATATTTCGTTGCTGGCAAACCGAAACAATGGCTGAAATGGTTGGGATGGGCAGAATATTGGTACAATACGACTTTTCATGGGGCAATTAAGTGCTCACCATTTAAGGCACTTTATGGTTGTGATCCACCGGCGTTGCTCAAACAAGGAAGGTTCTGCCTTTTGCGGTAATCCAATTGATTGAAGAGATGTTACTGGAAAGGGATAATATGTTAGATGAACTTCGCATGCAATTGATTTGAGCTCAACAAAAGATGAAGTTGCAAGCCAATAGACATCGGCGACGAGCAGAGTTTGTGGTGGGGGAGTTGGTGTTTCTTAAGCTCCGACCTTATCGTCAAAAGTCATTGCAAGATAGGCGTAATCAGAAGTTGGCACCAAGGTTTTATGGACCATTCAAAGTAACGGAGACGGTGGGTAAGGTGGCGTACAGGCTGCAACTATCTCAACAGCTCGAATACATCCAGTGTTTCATGTGTCTCAATTACGGAAAGCAATTGGGTCGAATTTTATGCTACAGAGCTTCCTAGTCAGCTAAGTGACGAAGGGGTGTTGGAGGTCGAATCAGAAGAATTGTTGCAATGTAGAATGACAAGAGCAGGGGTAATAGAAGTACTAATCGAGTGGAAGAATTTGCCCCAATTTGAGGCAATGTGGGAAGACTTTGAATTGTTGAGTTCTCAATTTTCCAATTTTCACCTTGAAGACGAGGTGAAAGCTTGGAAGGAGGGTATTGTTAGGCCTGATATACGATATACATATTCTAGAAAAAGGAAAGGGTAATTTGGGAAATTCAATTAGGAGAAATGGGTGGGATTATGTTTGTCAGGTAGTGTAGTCAGTTGGGGAGGGGGTTGTATAGTGTTGAAGGAATACAATTATCAGTTTGTGGGGAAAAGGGGTTATCAAGTTTTGTCTGATGTAATCGTGGAGAGCCCTAACCTCTCAAAAGTTAGGAAGGCAATAAACATTCAATTTCCAACATAAGCTTCGTGTGATTGCAATTGATTTCTTTAAATTGCAACAGATTCTGGTTTTTGGTCTAGCTTGATGAGGAGATCAAGGATTCATGTGGTGGACATTCCAATATCACGTTCCTCACCAACTCTCGTCCTAAATTCTGCTAAATAAAGTATCAGCATCTTTTTAGGAGATTTGGAGGTAATTTCAACCAACTTCTATTTTGGGGCAGGGGTACTATATTTTAAATTTTGACTTAATATACACCAGAAAGATTTAGGAAACGTTGAAACATAAAGAACATGGTTGGAACTGTATTTCGTTTTCTATACTTCCAAAGACTTTTAACATTTATAACACTAGCAGAAACAAAGAAAGGAAAGTAGTAACTCATGCTAACTTATAAAAATATATATTTAAGATGCAAGATGATGATAAAGGAACAGTGGCAGCACTCACAGGAACTCGGACCACTTCTTCTCTCTTCCATCCTAGGGAGTTGTAGACAACTACCACCTACAATAATAAAACAGCTTCATACGATGGTGATTTAAACATCAAACATATTAGGAAAAAAAAAACCGAGATTAACAGTATGCTTACCAAACTCTTTCCATTAGCCAAAACAACTTCTGATGGAGGACAGTAGCTTATGTTAAGGAGAGGACACTGACATATCAAAATACCAATTGGCAATTGGCCAAATTTGTAAACGAAGTTAGAAGAAATAGAGGAGCAAAGTTGCAGTTATGTGTGTTGGGCCAAGCATGCGACCAGCACAGATTACCTGCTGAAACATGCCAACTGATTTTTCATAGTTGGCACTTGATCTTGACGTTGTTAGATATGCTAATGTCGAAGCAACTACTTCCTCAGCCTGCACATATGTGAAACTAGAATAATTGACATGTGTATTTCTTATTAGACAAGGCCAGACAAAAGAAAGCAGAGTTCTCCTAGTTTTTCATTTCAAATAATACTAATATTAAGTTTTAAAAGGTCATGGATTAGTAGGCCCGTTCATATAGAAAACAATCGTTGAAATCAATCTGTGAAGCTTATGACTTAAAGCCAAGAGTTTCAGCATTTTTATCCTATGCTACCTGGCCATGCCATCTTGGATAGCATAGAGAGATTGCATGGAAGGGCTGAACTTTAGGTACATATATTGCGAGGTGTTAAATGTAACCAGGCCTAGTATTGCAGAGATCACATATGCTTTGATAGAAGATGTGGGCGATGTGTGTATACGACCTTGAATCGCATACCAAGGTCGCTTAGGCTGCAGTGACGGGTATCATTCCTGATTTAGTGCTCATTTCATTTTATCTTCATCTAGACTTGTCGCTTCTCTTCATAGACGATTTTTTACCAGTAATTTCTCAAGTGTAACACCCTCAAAGTGATATTGGATCAGTTCTCAGCGTCCTCTGCCCATGGTTTATCCATTTCGGGGTTTTACACTTAAAGTAACCGGTGTCACTCTCTCCTTTTGCTTTACTTTCATTACTTGGTTGATTTATTGATTTCTATGCTTAGTGAATGTTATTACTAGCCTTTACAATATGATCCCCCCTACCTCTCAATATTAGAACGTAGTTCTTTGATCTTGGGGATATTGCGAATTGAGTTTGGCTTAATTTGGGAATTATTGCAAATTGGGGATTATTGATTTACAACACAATCAGATATCACCTCTGCATAGCCTATTGAGATACGCATTGCATAATCAGCAGCCACATGCTGCCGTTGTGTACCACTAACTGCATCATGATGCTGAGCAATTGCCAGAGCATTGGCCAGGGCATCTGTATTTGGTCCGGAACTGCTCCTGCCCTTGTAAAATTCTAACTGCCTTGCAGCCTGAATTTGTAGCAGGATGAGATCTCAATAGAATGTAAACCCACAGAAGGGACAACAGGACAAAAAGAGTTTTAAGAGAACTTACCACATAGTAACCGCTCATTGTCCTGACATAACCTTTAAAAGCTGGCCTGCTAGTAAAGTATCCTGTCCAATAGGTATTTTCTTTATCTGCATATCTAGATTTTTTTATTTGGTCTTTTAGGAGCTAATAAGAGGGTACAGAGTATCAACTTTGTTCAACAGCGGCGGACAACATTGTACTTACGGGAAGAAGTCACCAGTTTTCAGAGGCCATGTTTCATTAGCTGCATATTTTGCATCTGTGTAAATGGATGGAGTAGAATATAGTGCATTCACACGACCATCCTATACAAACAATTATCATTAATCGATAAGCTTCTTTACAAGTAAAACTGACATAAACTACAAACAGAAAGAATGTGAAACCATGGATAAAAGAATCTAGAAGTAAATTTATATTCGAAACCCCACCACTCAAATAGATGTAAAGGCCAATACCAGGTTAACATAATGAATAAATTTGTCCATCTGCCTGAACCATGAAAGTGCATATTGATACCGGAAATCGGTTCCCATTGCCCACATTATATGGTTTGTCCTTGTTACATTAGCCTTCAATGGAAAAAGAAACATAATTAAATAGGTAAGTTTAAGGTGGAGAGGAGTTAAAGACGTACTGCTTTTGCTGAACGAAGTGAGCACAAGTGAGTCTATTCCAATACAAGGAAAATATGTTATATGGTAATGGTTCAACTTCACTTCATTTTAGCTAGAGATTGATGGAGAAATGAGCATAGAACCAGATTTTAATAGAAAGGAATAAGGGAGTAATAAAGAATAGAGAACACCCAAGTCATAGCATGCCATACGATGTCCTTAATTCAAATAAAATCATTGCTTAAAACTACCAAAAAAAAAAAGTTTCTGCCACATTGAGGTTGATTTGATGTAATAGAGATACAGTGACATACCTGGGCCATGGCAGCAGCTACAAAATCATTTACCCGCTCTTGAACATTGTAGTCAAAGAGGAGAACATCATCCTTTAAAGTAGAATTAGTAACTAAGCAAAAGCACCAAAAATATGATATCACACAACTTGTTTTTGATGCATTTACCTGAATAGGAGGAGATACATCATTTATTTCAAATGTGAAACCATCAGGGGGATCATAATGTCGGGGAAATATACCAGTAAATAACTGAAAGTCAGCCATGGGAAAGAGTTGTAAGTTTGTTTTTTTTAACGGTTGCAATAAACTAGCAGAAGCTTAAACTTTAGCAACGAAAAAACATCAATTGTAAGCAGAGCATACAAGCTGTCCACCCAGAAGTCGTCCATAAATATGAGATATGTTTGCTTGTTGGAAAATTAGTAGGTTGGAAGTTTAGCTTCCATCCCACATTGGTAGAGAATTGTTTTCTAGAGAAGCTTATAAGGCTTTCTCTAGAAATGGGCTTTGAACATGTTGGTGGGCTCGTGGTGGGGGTCTTGAGTGGAAGGCTCAACACACGCGCGCGTGGCCGAGGCTGAGGGCGTGGGATTCGCGAGGAGGCGCACGCCGCATCGGAGCCTCGCCCCGAGCTCCGAGTATCTTTTTGATAAAAAATTCGTGAAGGAGAAGGATAATTATCAGTTTTAATTTGGATAATTATTAGTTTTAATTCAAAAATTAATCTGACTTTGACTTGGTATTATCCACGTTTTTTTATAATGATCATGGGAGGATTTCGTGGAGCATAACTATGAGATTTTCCTGGAGCATTTCGTGGCTTCAACCAGTATTTAAACTGGGTTGAAGCCATCTCAAAATACATAGAAAAAACTGATATTTCCTCTCCTACGATTTCTGCTCTTTCTCTCTACCGTCTTCTACATACTCCTTGCTTTACATTCGTTTTTGGTTGTTGTTCATAAACGAATCGTGTACTGCATCAAATCCTGCGGCTTTGTGACTAGCAGACTCACAGCGTGTTAAGAGTGGTCGTATAAAACCTTAAAGGACAAGTTTTACCGTGCAGTTTCTCATCCAGATAGACATAATATTAAACAGGTTGGTTTTATAATTTTCGCATTGTATTTAATTTTCTGTTCACTAAGTGAACACTCTGCTTCTACCCCTTTCTTTCATTGAATCTATCGAGAAGGATAGATTCAATCTGTGTGAATTGGCACGTATTGAGGTTTTGGTGGGTCTGAATTCTAAAAGGTTTAACCTTTTTTGGCTATAATATAATTAATTTTTATAAATATTAAATCTTTATTTGGTTTCATCTTTCTTATTGGAATATATTTTTTCTACACTGCTTGCACATGGTGCACAGGCGGAGCCACCCTTGGCCCAGGGTGAGCCTAGGCTCACTCTCAACTTTGTGAAAACAAGTTTTTTGTAGCCCAAATCTTACTCCCTACACAAAGCCTCCCCCTTCACGCATCTAATATATACATATATATATATATGTATTATATGTAGACAGCCTAGTAAAATTACACCCCAAGTCTCTCCACATATATATAAAATTAAGGAATTAAGTCTCATAAAATTTATTATATATTCTATAAATACAATATAAGGAATTTTTATGAGACATGCATATTATATTAAATGTTTGGATTTATTAAAAGTAATATGTATGTTGTTTTAAAATGTTTTATCATCTATATTGAGTGAAGAAAGAAACTCTTATATATTGTTTTCTTGAAATGGTATGATTGGAGGTTATATAACTTTATCTTATAAATCCACGACTGAATTGGAGAAAATAAAATCCGTCGAGTTCACTGTTGAAACTGTGAAGGTCAATGTGCCACTTTCATAAGGTAGTTGTATATATTTATTTTTGGAGTGATCGTTATATCAATATAATATCTGTATATATTTGTTTATTTATACTTTTTAGTAAGAGGACCACCCTTGTCGATAATCTTGCTCACCTGCGAAGATGAACCAAGAGACCTAGAACCCTGCCAGACAACCTCAAGAGTCTTATCACATTTGCGCTTAGCCCTGTCTTGATAATCCATTCGAGCAAAGAAGAGAGAGTCAAATCCCACCTACAACAAAATGCAAGTACAGTAGATGAGATACGTAGGTGGAATAGATTACACTCGTGAAAGCTTGACTCGAATTCATGAAGTTTGAAATCAGACTTAATTTATGTGTATCCCTCTTCCTGAATCAATTGGAATGAAACTGAAAAGAAGAATATATAGGAAAAGACCGAAGTGCATACCTCAGCACCCAGCAAGTAAGCTTGAACAGAGGAGTGGCCAAAAGGATCTATCTGCCAACCAACTCTAGGTTTTTGACCAAACTCCCTGTGTATAAACATGTGTCCCAAAGTTGTTTGATCGATCAAGTCTATGTAATGTGGTGTTGCCTCATCGTGCATGCACATACCCCCATTTCTTAAGAGAGCAATTAAGTTGGGTTAAGAACACGTACATTACAATGTTTGATACAACAAATTCGGCAAGAAAATAGTCAACTGACATGAACTCAAGTTGACCAGAATTGACGAGCTCCTTGACTTTAGTCTTAAGTAGTCCGCTCTGCTGGTTCCACCATCGCTGGAAGAATGCCTGGGAAAAAACGTAAAAGAAAAAACAGATCAATTTCAAATGAAAACCTGATCACAAAGAAGATGGTCTAGATAGAAAAAGTGTTTGTGGAAGATACGGAAACAGCTGAATATCAGTCCTAGATAAGGAGTCAAGGGAACGGCAAAAAGAGCTCACGATTTCAACGTAGATGAACTTGCGATTCTTGTCATCGAGCAAAGCCGAAATCACGGAATCCAACACGTTTTGAACACAGGCACCCTATTACAATTTCCACAAAATGAATGAAATCAAACGCTTACTAACATTCTAGGTGCTGATCAATATGCATGCGCAGAGAAAAAGAAAAAGGGGGTTGATGTTACTCGAATGGAATTGTTAGCACCGGTGTAGTACTGATCGACGGTCTTCAGCCAGCCGACGTCATCATGAGAGTGAGGTACCAAATGAACATTGATCTTGTCGGCTAGGATTCTTTGAGAAGTATCATACACCATATACTTGCACTCCCCGCCCCAAAAGCAAAGAAACACAAGAAACGCCGAAACACTGAACAATCGCTTCATCTTCGTCGCTTCCTCCCGGCTGTTGAGGATCTACAAGCTTTGATTTCGAGCGATGTATTGTTTGACCATCAGGGATAAAATCAATCAAAACTAAAGCCCTCTTTTAGTGCAGACAGACAGGTAACTTATTTTTACCAAACCGATAATAAGCTATTTTGATAAGTGAATGATTAATTTAAAAATATTATATAAATTAACAAGCACTTTAAAAATATTATAAAAATATATCTCTTTAATTATGCAAAAAAGTTCCATTTATTATTTTTCAAATTCTAAAATTTATTAAAAAAGTAGGAAAATTTGTAATCTTTTTAAAATAGTAAAATCTCTAATTTTTTAGACAAGATAATTTATTTAATATATATTATTAAATAATATTCTTTTAATCTTTTATATACTCTACTTTCATATGAACAATATTGTGAAAGAGTTATTTTCTGTATTCAAAAAGACACGTGTTAATATCACCTGCTCATGGTTGAATTCAATCAGACTCATATTGAGAAACCACCATATTCCACCAGAAAACCATCGATGTCTTTGAAATCGAAATCGTTTTCCGACCAAACCCAAGATGAATAAAGAGCTACTTCTTCTGATAAATACACCAAGAACACCATCCCAACTTTGTTTTCTTCCTTACGATGATTAAATCTCTATCCTTTTACCCCTAACTCCTTCAGACCTAATTTTGTACTCTTTCAGATGATGAAATCTCTATCCTACATCGGGAAACCACCGTACTCCTTCAGATGATGAAATCTCTATTCCTAGCAGATTCAAACCTTAAATATACAAAAACGGAAAGTTTTATGAAAAGTTTTAAACCACATAAACATCGAGTTGGTGAAGAAGAAATACGAGAATTTCACATACCTAACACCACAATAACATCGACGTAGAAGATAGGTGACATGAGCAAGGGAATATTTGCAAGATGAAAGCCGATTGAAGAAGAAAGAGCGACCATTCGTGAAATTCGGGGACGCCGGTTCAAATCCCTGTTATTGGGTATTTGGGTTTTAATAAAATAATATTTTTAATTTTTCTATGTCACAAGTTCCACGTCATTTTCTTAATAACATGTCATTTTTAGTTTATCTGTTACCTGATGTATAGTAAACCAGGTACTTAAAAGTTTGAGATTTCACATATCAGTTACTAAAATGAAACTTTTGAAAGTACGCTCAAATTTGAATGAAACTAAAGTATGTTACATTTTTATGCAATTTGCCCAAAAAAAATTGTTACTGTGTCTATCTTTTTTCGTCCGTTGATTAAAAAAATCATTTCAAATCACACGCTACAATATTCAATATTCGTGGATTATAAAAGCGCTCGGATTTTGTCATATCATTAAAATTTTCGTTAAATAAAGGACATTTTAACCTTTTATTATTTGCTTATCTTTTTCTCTTCAGAAAATAAACTCTAATTCATATATATATATATATATATATATATATTAACTATTTTCTTCAGTAAACTTTACTGGCCTTGGTTATCTTCTCCTGTCAAGGGTGAAAACACACACACACATCTCAAAAACAAATAAATTCCAAATATAAATCTCAAATCAAAATCAAATCTATTAACAATTAAAACAATAACTTAACCGGCAATCTATAAACCTTTATCAAATAACCCAAATTAAAACCAAAAACAAACCAAATCTAAATCCTAATTGATGAACCGTTTGCAATCGAGATGCAAACTTTACAAAAATTATAGTGATTGTTGTCTTGAAGTTGCAACGACGGGATTGTAGAGAGAAATCAAGGGAGCGTTGGAACATTATGAACTGCACTTGGTGTAATAGGAGGGGAAGAAGGGATAGGAGTTTGTTGGTGCTCATAGCAGGAGAGGGTAGAAGCAGGGATATGATTGGCGAAGATCGTGTCTCGGCCACCTGTGGGGAGTAGCAAAGAGAATAGAAGTTATTGGCATTCATTTGAGAAGGATAAGGTGGTGTCATTCATTGGAGGAGAAAGAGTTGTAGGTGAGTGGAGTGTCTATCGGCAATGATTCCATTCTAACATTCTATCATACTTACAAATGTTTTAGAAAATTCTAGCTTTTAGGGGAACCATTATGTGGGACATGACATAAAGGTATGTTTGAATGAAACATTTAATACATGTTTGTGTTTATATAAGATATCATAATTATTTGACAAATTCGTTTTGTAAAGAACTTCAAAATAACATGAAAAAAGAGTTTGAGTCTCATTTGATACCAATCTTATTCTATCTAGATAAATATCTAAGTAAAAACAAGTTGTTGACCATCCGGTTGGACATTAGTTGAGTAATATTTTGATGGTGAGTGTATGCAAAATTTTGAACAAGTTCTATAAATATTTTTTCGATTCTTAACTTCTAACTTTGGAAGAAATCATTTGCCAACCAATCAATTTTAGAATGTGTCATCATGCCTTGAACTTTATAATCATTTTGTTACCCGTCAATTGCAAATATCCATTAATGAAAGGATTTGTAATCATATGGTATTCAAGATTTGCCTCCAGCTCTTGAAATACATTCACAAATAATAAACATTTACAAAATAAATAAAATCGAGCAGTTATTCTTTATGCACTTAAAAACAGCTGAATCTTCTTTCCAAACATAATTAATTAAAGTGCACACAACAACAAATTTACTAGCCTGCAGTAAATCAATAAATTTCAATTATTTTGGAGCCCTGAAAAGTTGACTTCCAAGGGTCATAACTGGGGTTCCTTCCACTATCATTGTCGTCAAGATCATTTCTTTTCAAGTATTCCATCCAATTATGATACTATAGGCCTTCTCTCGCTAGAAATCTCATGACATCCACCTATCAACTCAATGTACTCTTCCACGCATTGTGTTGTGAAGTTGTTCCCAAGTTGTGGATCAATAATATTAGATACTGACTCCTTTATAATTTTGCATCTTTTTTGAAACAAAAGAAATTAGTTCGAAAGCTTCAACTAATTGGTTCATAAGCAATATATAAAGATAAGAGCAAAGCTAATAGTGTGACTTTCTTTCCACTTGTACCAAACAAAGACATATACATAACTACCAAAGTAGTGAAATACCCATCCGACAACATTTTGGTTGGAGTCTGAAGATAGCAATTCCGCTGCTTCCTGCCTACTCACCAATTCCAGCATGAATACACCAAAGCTGTAGACATCGCCTTTTTTAGAGAGACGTCTAAACTATCTCACCCTATAAGAGATACAAATTCAGAACAAGGTTGCACATAAATCATAAATAAGAACAAAAACATGGTACTTCAAAGGCATAGAGAGGGTATCACTTTGAGGCAAGGAATATCTTATCGGCTATGATTTTAGAAAATGGTCTTGCGAAAAATCAGCGACCTTAACTATAAAGTTCTTATCTATGAGAATGTTTGTTGTTTTGAATTCTTTGTGTGCCAAAGGGGGACTTAAGGAATGGAGATGAGCCAAACATGAACACATAAAGAGCTTTGCTTGGAAACCAATATAAGAAGAAAATGGACAAGCAGCCCTAGTAGCTTAATCTGTCACAAGCAAATTGCAAAATAATCTGCATTTTATCTATAAAAAAAATGAACAAATACCAGGAAGCAAGAGATGCTCACTGATTTTGCAGAGGATCGCCTTTAGCTACTCCAAGAGCTATTAAAGCCTATGCTTGAATATAGCCGACCTAGTATGACATGGTTAATATGAGGTATTTCCCACTACTTCCTTTACTCTCACCAGTCTTTAAAATACTGACCGGTTTGCAATGCATTTCGCTGTAATCTCATCAAACACAACTTGATATTTCACTTCTAGTTTCTTACTACTGGTTGTTGCAAACTCGTCTTTGTAAAGAGTATTTTTATTGAATATCACATCTCTGCTTCTAATAACTCCTTTGCCATGATTACCCCAGAAGCAATAGCCCATGTCATCCAACCCATAGCTAATGAAAGTACAACTTTTTTGCCTTTGTCTCAAGCTTGTCTTTATATGCATCCTTGATTTTAATGTAAGAAACATAACCAAACACTTTTAAGTGTGTAAGAGGTACCTATCGACCTTGCCATTCCACTTCTGAAATCTTGCACCCTATGGGACTTGAGGGTACATATTTGATTAGATAGGCTGTTGTGCATACCAAATTTGCTCATAACATCTTTGATAGACCTGTACGTAATCTCATTCTCTCTACCCTCTCATTCAATGTCCTGTTCATTCTCTCAGCAACACCATTCTACTGAGGTGTCTCTGGAATCGTCTTTAGCATCATTATCCCATTTTTAGCACAATAATCAATGAATTCTTTGTTGTTGTATTCGCCCTCATTTTCTGATTTCAAACACTTGATCTTTAGATTTTTTTAATTATCCACAACAACGTTCCACTTCTTGAAGGTGCTGAAAACTTCAGATTTATTTTTTAGAAAATAAACTCATACCTTCCTCGTGGAATCATCTATGAAAGTAACATAATATCGTGAGCCTGCCATTGAAGAAACTATCGGGGGTCCATAAACATCACAGTGAACTAGCTCCAACTTCCCAGCCTTGGGTGGTTGTCCCATCTTCACAAAGGTAACCTTATTTTGTTTGCCAAGTACACATGACTCACAAAGTCAACTTTCACATTCTTCAAGTATGGAATTATGCCTTTGGAAGCTAGCATCTCCATCCCTTGCTCACTCATATGCCCAAGTCTTTGGTGCCATATAGTAGAAACCCTTATATCTTTGACAGCTGCATTAGCCCCATCTGCAAATAGTTCAACCATATATAAGGTTCCCAATTTCTGTCCACGAGCAATTTCTAGGTTCCCCTTTGCTACCTTCCACTTACCAAAACTAACATGGTGGCCTTCGTTATCTAGCTACCCCACTGATACCAAACAGATTTGAACTAAAGATGTCTTGAGGATGATATATCCAGCACCTGTGATATCAAGGCTCTTGTAATCAGCTAGCCTCACATTCCCGTTGTAATGCTTGAAAAATTCTGCATCAGTTCTCTGAATGGCTAGCATGAAACGAGGCACCCGAATCCATAATCCATGATTCAATCGGACATTTTACACATCAAATCAGGGCATCATCAAAATCTACTGCCATATTCATCTCCTTCTTGCCTTTATTTCCTGAAGGTTTTGAGCACTGATTTCTAAAGTGTCCATTCTCTTTGCAATTCCAATAGGTAATGTCTTTCTTGTTCTTGGACTGGCATCTCTTTCTTGACTTTGATCTTCTTCTACCATTACCCCTATTGTATTTTCTACCTCTGTCTTCCGTACTCAATAGACCGTTGGAATATTCCCAAGCATTCTTCTTGCAGATGTCCTCATATAGGATCAAATTGTGAATGCCTTCAAAGGTAAGCTTAGTAGTTCCTGATGAACTACTGTAACCATTCCAGACCAACTCTTGGGCAAAGATAATAGTAATAATATATGGACTTCATCATCAAATGTAATATCAACAGATGCTAACCTAGATAGTATCGAATTAAACTCGTTTACGTAATCTGTCATCGACATTCCTTTCTTCATCTTCGTATTCACCAACTGTCTGATCAAGAACACCTTATTTACGGTTGAGAGTTTCTTGTAAATGTTAGATAATGACTTGATCAGTCCAAACGTTGTATTCTCATTGACAATGTTATACATAACATTTTTTTCCAACGACAACCTGACCACACCAAGATCTTGTTGATCCAACAGGTTCCAATCCTCCTGCTTCATCACTTTAGGTTTCTTCTCAGACAAGGGTTCGTGTAACTTATTTTGATAGAGATAATCTTCGATCTGTATCTTCTAAAAACCAAAATCATGACTTTGAACTTATCGATATTAACCTTCCCATCTCCGACCATAGTTTAGAAAAAACTTCCTTTTGTTCGATAGAGAGTGTATGACCTATAGACCTTTAATCGATGATCCAACCGATGTAAACGTATATCATAATGTTATTGACCGAATTTCCAAAAATCATGACAATCCGACCTTTCAATCTTTTGGTAATAAGCAAAACGGTGTGGTTGTGCGTTGCCCGAATGTGCTGTCGAATTAATTATGTTCGACATAAAATGTATTATCTCCAGACTTCTAATCGATGATCCAACCTGTGAAAACATATATAGAAATGTTATGGATATACTTTCTGTAACACCCATATTTTTACCATGAGAGATGTTACGTAATCTGAAACAGATTCTCCAAAAACACTCCAAAATAATG
>NC_037534.1:44081-50787 GCF_001531365.2 Cynara cardunculus var. scolymus | reverse complement strand
GAGAGGAAAACTCAGTTAGGGGCTGCACGTTTTCAAGCTTAAAAAGCTTGAAAATGACTCGTTTCTTGACCTTTTTTCCTCATTCTTTTTGCACCAATCTCTTGGTAATATTTTTACCAACACTTTGACATAAAGAACACAAATTTTCATCAAGTATTGAGCCTCCTACGCTCGTTTAAAGTTACGGTTTTAAAACCACTCGAAAATCAGAAAAAAACTCAAAATCGAACACTCAAAACTAAAATCTGAGACATAAGCTACTAAGGTTTTATAGAGGACCTAAAAACGAAGTCATCCATATAAAGAACTCGAAATTTGGTTGAGTATTTTACCTTCAATCGTCAATAAACGGAGCTTTTCAAACCCGAACTTCACCCTCCGATTTCTCCTTCGACTCTCAATGAAAGTTCGGTTTTCTTGAAGCAAAAATGTAGGGCAAGGTGTCGTCTACATGAATATATAAATTTTTTGTCGTAATAGTTGACTATTCAGGCCAATAGAGAGCTTCAAAGGAGATGTCGTTTTCGTATTTCTGAAAATTTCAGATCTGACAAATTTACAAAACAGGTCCTTCTGATTTGGACCTGTTTACATCTGATCCAACCCTGAACTATTATAAAATAGCATTCGGCCCCCTAGCTTCAATACTTTTGACATCTTTACATATTTCACCCATAATATGACATTTTCCTTATTTTTAATCCAATTTTCAAATATATTTATTTTTTTTCCAATAAAATAAAACTCATTTTATTTTATTTTCCTTGTTCTTTTTGCTTTCTAATTTATTTATTTACCTCATTTTGGGGTGTCACATTTTCCAAAAATTAAGACGATCCGACCGTTCAATATCCGAGAATATGTAAAACGGTACGATAGCATGTTGCTCGAATGTGCTGCCGAATTTTCTTTTCTTTTCTCCTTTGATCTGATACCAATTTTTGAGTTAAGAACACGATAAACACCCAATAAATATTCAGAAAAGAAAATAAGTGCACAAGAAATTATGTGGTTCACACAATCAGGATGATGATGCTAGTCCATGACGAACTAGATAAATTCTTATTAGGCTTACTGTCGTAACACATTTATGCGTCTTGGGCTACAAGGTTACAATGATATCTATGTATAGAGTATAAATTAGGTTAAACTTCTATGTGAGTCGAACCTAAATTCTGGAATATTTCCTTCTCTAATATTTAGCTCAACTGCTAAATATATCAGACTCCACAACTCAACAATTTAAGACTTTGTCCATAAAAAGGTAATACTTCATGCGGTTTAAGTTATTTTTAAGACTTTCTCAAATCTGCTTTGTAAAATAGTACAGATTAAATAGTTGTAAGATTTGTTGATGATAAAAAATGGGTTAAATGCTATTAACAATATAACATCACTTTTACGTATATAATTATTCAAGTATGAAGAATACACAACCAAATCCTCTCATATTATCAAGTTATATATATTCCAACTCCCACATGATTGAGAGTGCCTTAGATTCTTTTACCTACTTTCAATATTTTTAGTTTTGGAATTATTTAAACCTTTTCTATATCCATTTACAAAAGAAGTAGAATACTAAGGAAGGTGTTGGCAAATTTTATTGGAGAGAGGTTAGCTAGTGAGGCTAGCGACGAGACTCGAGGACCAATTACCCGAACCAAACCGGTACTAAACCGAAACCAAACTGAATTAGAACCATATGCATGTAATCAGTTCAGTACTCGGTTCCTGATTTTCTACATTTTCGAGAATCGGTACTTTGGTATTCGGTTTCAATGTTTTCCTGAAAAATACTGAAACCGAACCAAAAAATAAGGGGCCAATATGACTTTTGAAATTCTGTCCATATCTTCTCCTAAGCTATCTATATTTTCTCCTATTAATCACCATCAACTGTCTTTGTTGTTAATATTACCTATCTTTGTAGTTATTATTAACTTTATTTGATTATTGATTGTTGTTAATATTAACCATCTTTGTTTCTTGTTTTATATATAGAGATTGAAGAAGCAATAAACGAACAAAATGGAAAATGAAAAGGGGAAAAGAATATCGAGGATTAAGTGGTTTGCGATTAATTTTGATACACATTTGAAATATTTTAAAACATTATGAACTTTTGATTGTTATGTCTCATGCAATTGTTGTGTCTCTTAACCCACTTTCATGTTTCGGTCCTAAGTGGTTCTAGTACTGAATGTCCCCGTCCCAAAACCGAAACCGAAACCAAACTGGTATCGAAATTGTATGTACGACTCGGTTTTTGGTCTTAGTTCTGAGTCCCACATGAATTTGATACTGGTTAGTTCGATACCAATTCGGTACCAGTGTTGGAATGATTTCGCCCCTACTTCTCTAGTAATGCCCATGTGTTAGTTGTTTTAACTGATTCGATTTTAAGACTGTCCATTTGTTAAGTGTTGATTTTAGTTTGATTTGTATATTAAACAACCATGGATAAGTATTTAATAAAAAGATAAACAATCGGTCATTCGTCATCTATTTTATTCATTTATAATTGACGCTCCCCCTCGATCTAAAACCTGGCTCTGGCCCTACAATCACCCTTGCATCATGAGCACTAATGTGTTTTGCAATAATAAACTTTGTGTGTGTATAATAAGAACAAGCATCTTAACGACTTTTCATTTCATATGAGACTCGTTAATGATGGAGAAACTGAAATTTATTTTCGTTGTGTAAATGACCGGGTTGCAGTATTATCTTAAGTTTAGGGACTAGATATAAATGAATGATTTCAACCTACGTAACCAAATTAGAAGTTACACATCTAACAACTCATAATGTGTTCGGTAAGTATATTGTGTATACTGATTATTGAGACTAGTACAGTAACTGGATGATGCTTGCAATTAAATGGGAACATTTACCATTTGCTCTTTATAGGATAGGACATTCATGCATGGTGCCATAGTATTAGAAAGCTGATGATTTGCACGGTGGTGCTGATAAAGCTAGCTATCTATTAGACAAGTGATTAATGAATGGGGATGGGGTCAAGGGTGGGACTAAGATTGGAATTAGCCTTGGATGGGAGATTGGGGGGTTGGAAGCAACCATTCATACATACAAAGTTAGAGAGACCACAATCAACAAAACAAGGTTCTATACTTTGAGATGATCCGAGGGTGCAACTGACAACACACCCTACGATTTCTTGGCCACATCCTGTGAAGCATTGCATCACTTGTCGAGCCCTTTCGCCACCTCCGGCTACACCTTCAACTCCATCTAGTGCTAATGGTTTTTGTTGCGCCATCGCCAACAATATACCACCACCACTACTAGTATTGTTGATGTTGCATATAATCACCGTCGGCATGATTGTAAGTAAGACATGTACACAATATTCTACTAATATTAAGGCTTTGCGAGGAGACATAAGTAACGTATTTTATCTAATTATCTATGAATGTAACCTTTAATCGTCCCCAAGCGAAAGTGAAAATGTTGATGCGACATGTATATGTACACATATAAACCCAAACTCATCCGTGTTAGATAATCACACTAAGCTAGCTAGAACGTATGTAACTTATGTGGTGGTCGACTTGGTATGTTGATTGGTAAGAGGATTCCATGGAAGCATGCATGCGGAATGAAGAATTAGTTGTTAGTGCTAGTGTATGCTTGGTTTCTTCTCATTCATATGGTGTGAGGGAAATGATGGATAAACTATATCATGCACGACCGCTTAAGACAATATCATATTCATACTTTTTTCCATACCAAATTTGGTGTAATGAATAGTAACACATTAAATATAACGTACATTTCATTTACATAATTTTTTTCACTATTTTTCACAACTACAAATTTTGGTTTTTTTAATTCTAGGTTATATATATATATATATATATTTATTTATTTTTAAAGTGTTAAAGCTTAATAGTTTTCGATGTTATATATATCATATCATATTACAATTTATATTTTATATTAATTTTAAGTTTTAAAAACTAAATACTTCGTAAATAATATAAAACATGATAACATATTGAATTAAAACACATCACTAATAAATAAAATGCGAAAACATAATCAAGAAACAAGTTAAAAATACATAATGACCACCGAAATAAAATATGCATAACCAAAACCAGTATTTCACAACAAGAAATATGTAGAAAATACGTAGAACACGCATTTGGCATTCTCCAATAACCTCTCGTAGTTGTAGGATAATGTAACACCCCTAAAATAGAAGCAAATTTAAACCGGAAAATAAATACATAAATAGTACTTTAAATAAAATATAATCACCCAATTGAGCGTTTACGACAATAGATGGGGAAATTTAAGTGTTTACAACAATGGATACGAGTGATAGCTAACGACCTAATAATCTAAACTAACTAGGTAAATATTAACATGGAGTGTTACCACGATCACCAAAAGATTTCTAATCAACATGTGGCACAAATATCTCCAAAAATGTCGTCCTAAAAATGGCCCTAATGGCAATCATCGCTCCGCTCATACCTTGGGAGCCTTACTACTACGCGATCTTAATAAATTTTCAACACGAGAACGGTTTTTTTTGTCAAGTTTGTTTTGGTCGAAAACATCTTATTTAAATTGTAGATGGATCACAAAAATTTTCATAGCAAGCCAGCACGGTTGGTCCACACAAGAAAAACCCCGTGTACCACCGCCTTTGAGTTTCGACCAAAAATTTGTGTTTTTGTTTAAACATGCATAACTTTTGCTGCAAGACCCGATTTTAGACCCATAACCAGTCAAATCGAAGCTAGGAACGAGGAGCACACTACTACAAGAAGTTTTATGATTATACAACATGATTTGTGTGAGTTTCAATGAAGTACATGACACACATTCTTTCGATTTGGAAACTGCGTGGCTTCGACAAATTTTAGCACGAGAATGATTTTATTGTGAAGTTTTTTCTAGTGGAAAACTTTTCATTTACATTGAAGATTCATCACGAGAATTTCATGGCAAGCCAGTACGGTTGGTCCGTACGAGAAAAACCCCGTGTACCGCCGCCTTTGAGTTTCGACAAAAAGTTAGTGTTTTTGCTAATAGTAAACCAATCTTAGGAGTGAGATATATGTAGAACTGACCTTTACTTCAAATAGTTGAGCGGTTGTTTCCTTAATAGTAGTAATAATCTTTTGGCATACAACTTTAGTGGGTTTAGGGTTTAGGGGTTAGGGGTTTAGGGTTTAGGGTTTTAGGGTTTAGGGTTTAGGGTTTTTTTTTATAGGGAGGGGGGAGACCCCTCCAGATCAAGATAAAACACTAAAACGCTAAAATAACAACAATGAAGCTCTCGGGTAGGAGGAAACCTCGACTACCAGAATCCAAGGCACCTAGAAGGGAAAGAAAGAGGGAGGCAAAGAAGAAGAAAGACGAGAAGAGAGGGGAAAGGAGAGAAAAAAGAAGGGGAGAAGAAGAAGAGAAGAGGGAAGAAAAGAGGGAAAGAGAAGAAGAGAGAGAAGAAGAGGGACAGAGGAAGAAGCCGACCACAAGGGAAGGGCCCAGTCAAGCCAAGACCGGGAAACAACGGGGGACACCACAGGGGCAGGAGAAGGGGCCTAAAAAAGGCACACCCTAGACCGCACCAAGAAAACCAGGAGAGCGGAGGAGCTCACACAAACAGACAGACAACACAAAAGAAACAGACAACTAAGGAAGGTTCCAAGCAAGCCGAGCCCGGTCAACATTGGGGGAGGGCTTGAAAGTCAGGCTAAGGAGCCTGGAATGGACATCATCAGTAATTGTCTTACCCACCGCAATATGCGATCTTCTTTTGCTTTTGAAGATGCGGTTATTTCTTTCTTGCCATAAGTGGTAGACGGTCGCAGCAAGCACTAAGCGACGAATGATAGACCATAAGGTCTTTCCTTTGGTGACTTGCTGAAACATACCGATAATATCAGCCCAGATATCCGTGACACCATTGAGGTTCAGCTTGGCTTTTAAGCCATTCCAGACCAGATTAGGGAACGGGCACTCAAAGAAAAGATGTGAATGTGAATCAGGCCCGTTAGAGAGGGGGGAGACCCCTCCAGATCAAGAAAAAAAACGCTAAAAGCCAAACAATGAAGCGCGCGGGTAGGAGGTAAACCTCAACTACCAGCCAGGAGAAAACCAAGGCACCCCGAGAGGAAAGAGAAGAAAGGAGGGCAAGAAAAAGAGAGGGGAGAGAAAGAGAGAGAAGAAAAATAGAGAGAGGGGAAGAGACGAAAAGAGAGAAGAAGAGGGGGAGAAAAAGAAAGAAAGAGAAACCGACCACAAGGGAAGGGCCCAGCCAAGGCAAGACCGGGAAACAACGGGGAAMACCACAAGAGCAAGAGAAGGGGCCTAAAAAAGGCACACCCTAGACCGCACCACGGAAACCGAGAGAGCAACGGAGCTCACAAGACCAGAAAAAACAGCAGCACACAAAGACAGAGAGCTAAGGGAGATTCCAGGCAAGCCGAGCCCGGGCAACATTAGGAGTGGGCTTGAGGGTCAGGCTAAGGAGCCTGGACCTGACATCGTCGGTAATCGTCTTAACCACCATAATATACGATCTTCKTTTATTTTTGAAGATGCGATTATTCCTTTCCTGCCACAGGTGGTAGACAGTTCCAGCTAGCACTAATTTTCGAATAATAGACCAGACGGCCTTTCCTTTGGTAGCATGCTGGAAAACACCAATAATATCAGCCCA
>NC_037534.1:41853-43747 GCF_001531365.2 Cynara cardunculus var. scolymus | reverse complement strand
CGACCATCCCTGGTTCTCCAGAGGAGTTTATCAGGGGTATTAGAGGAAAGAACAGGAAGAGGAGAATTGCGGATTAAAGGGTTGGGACTGTCCCTCAGGAGAGGGAAGTTCCAAAAACCCTGGGAGACGATATCCTTCACAGGAGCAGAAAGAGGGAGATTAGAATTAATGATACTGCGGGAAGATAAATACCGGTAGAGGGGACCCACCGGGTGCCAATTGTCGTACCAGGCGGACGTGGAAGCGCCATTACCAATCTGGGAGACAATACAGTCTCTAATCTTTTCCCTCATGCCAAGGATTTTTCTCCAGCCCCAACCAACATCACTGCGGATGGGGACATCCCAGAAGTTTCGCTCTTTAAGCCTGTAGGAGTGGATCCATTTAACCCATAAAGAATCCTTGATGGTAAGGATTCTCCAAGTATGAGAGGCCATAAGGGCACAGTTCCAGGTGGACAGGATCTTAATTCCAAGACCGCCTTGAGTTTTCGGGAGGCAGACGGTCTTCCAAGAGACCTTCGCTTTCCCTCTTTTGAGTTCGCCATGGCACCACAAGAATCCCCGCATAAGCTGCTCAATCTCCTTAGAAATGGAAATAGGAAGCATAAAGATCGAAGCCCAGTAAATTTGCATGGAAGACAAGACAGAGAGGATGAGCTGAAGTCTACCGGCGAAAGAGAGGGACTTGTTTTTCCAGTCAAGGAGTTTGGATTTCACTTTGTCCACAAGACCCTTGCAGTCCTTATGGAAGAGGCGAGTCGTGATGAGGGGGACACCCAGGTAACGAACAGGAAGAGAGCCCTCCGGGAAGCGGATGATCGGCTGGATAGCACTCTTAGTGATCGGACCAATATTGCAATAGAAAGCCTCGCTCTTGGCCGGATTGGGAAGAAGGCCAGACACACCAGAGAACTCGTCAATGGAATCCTTTATGACACAGACAGAGTCACTATCACCATGGCAGAATATGAGGAGATCATCAGCAAAGCACAGGTGGGTGATCTTCAACTCCTCACAATTTCGGTGGTAGGAAAAAATGCCCGTCTCACTAATTTTTCTTTTGGTCATAAGGTTGAGAACCTCCATAACCAGGGTAAAAAGGTAGGGGGAGAGAGGGTCACCCTGCCTCAAGCCACAGCCTCCCTTGAAATAGCCATGGAGGTTTCCATTAATACTGACCKAGWACGATGCAGTGGAAACACATGTCATAATCCAGTTTATCATGGGAAGGGGGAAGCCATAACCGAAGAGAGCGGTACGAAGGAAATGCCAATCGACAGTATCATAAGCCTTTTGGATGTCAACTTTGAAGGCACAGCGGGGAGGGCCCCGATGCTTATGATAGCCACGCATGAGCTCCTGGACGAGAAGAACATTGTCCGTGATGAGCCGACCCGGGATGAATGCAGACTGGTTGACGTCAACCAGAGAGGAAAGAAGATCTTTTATCCGATCCGCGATAATCTTGCTAATGATTTTATACACGACATTACAGCAAGCAATGGGACGGAAGTCGGTGACCCGAGACGGGGCAGCAGACTTAGGGATGAGAGCAAGAATAGTGCTGTTTATAGACTTAAGGAGCTTACCAGACGTGAAGAACTCACGAACGGCAGAGCACAGGTTCTTGCCAACGATATCCCAAGCAGCCTTGAAAAATTTAGCAGTAAACCCATCAGGGCCAGGCGCCTTGTCATCCCCAATTTGGAAGAGGGCCTGCTTGATCTCAGAGTCGGATATGGGCACGAGCATCGAGGCAGCCTGATCGGCATTAAGCTTTTTAGAGAAAAGAAAAGCGGGATCACGGATGGGGAGAGAAGGATGAGGGGTCCCAAGGAAATTCTGGAAGTGGGAGACAAAAAGATCAGGAACCTCCTCTTTAGAGATCCAGA
>NC_037534.1:35364-40273 GCF_001531365.2 Cynara cardunculus var. scolymus | reverse complement strand
GGGGGGGGTTCGGTCTTCTATCCTTCGGAGCTTCTTGACGAGGGGGGGCCGTCATCTTTTCCTTCATCTTTGCATCAACTTGCTTCCCTTTAGAGGCAAAGGGGCGGGTCTCTTTCTTCTTGTATTCCTTCCTCACATTGGGAATCAATGTCTTAGTCTTTTGGTTTTGCTTGGTGACACAGGTCTGAAAACCTTCACTATCAATCATAACTTTCTTGCCAGAAGTGGATTGCTCATTTGAAGTAGCCATATTAGAATCAGACTTTGAAATAGCATTCAAACAAGAGGAATTAGAATGACCAAAAATATGGCACTCTGTGCACATAGGGGGTTTCCATTCATATTCAACACGAAGAGCATACAAAGTCATAGCAAGAGTGTCCGGGTCGGGGACCCGGACTTTCACCTCATCAATCCAGTTCTCCCTAACAGGAATCTCAAGAAGGACACGGGCAAAAGCCGATTTACCAGCCGCATATTTGCACATATTAACCGTCCACGAGTCCATAGCTAGAGGTATACCTATTTTACTAGCAATGTGACTTAGACCCTCATCATTCCACGCATCATATGGAATATCATGAATACGAACCCATAGAGGAATTTTATCATGAAAATTGGAATTTAAATTGAGACCCGGCCTCCATTTTTGAATAAAAATAGGAACGTTTTTAAAATTCCAAGGGCCATTATCGATCACTTTTTGGAGGCCATCAACAGAGCTAAATTTAAACAAGAAAATACCATGGCCATTCAAGAGCACATCTTCAATACCAAATTGAGACCACAATTTTGAGGCATAAAAGCGAACAATCGGAAAAGGAAGTCTCTTACCAACAAAATAACCACATAAAGTTTTAGCATAAGTTTCACAACTCTTTTTAACAACCGAGATAGGGATATCAATAGGGGTGTCCACATTTTCACTTAGATTAGGAATAAAATGAAAATTATCATTAGCATGCTTATTGGACCCACTAAKAACATGAGCAAAAGAATTAGGAAGCAAATTAGATTTTTTGCCATTCCAAACATTCTTAGGATTAAAAGCCATCTTATCGACATTTTGAGATTTAGGAGAATAAGGCGCATCAATCATTAATTGGGAATCAATATTAGCATGAAGGGGGCTAAGCTTCTCATTTGAAATAGACATGGGGGAAGAAAGATGGGGAGGGGGGACGGGACAAACAATATTAGAAGCAGAAACATTGGGGGGTGGGGAAGACAACTCTTGAAACCATTAGGGGCTGAAATAGAATAGGAATTCATACCTGGGCTTGGACCATTACCAAGAAAAGAGGCCGAATGCAATTTCTTCTTCTGCTGGGCCAGATTAGAAGTACCAACATGGCTAGAGACCAAAACAGAATTTTCATGGGCCGAAGGGGGAGGCCCAAGCAAAGAAGGAAGGCCATCAACTTTTGTACTTGGGCTAACAGCAGGTTCACGGTTCACTTCCAACTGGGCTTTAATATAAATATCATCCATAGATGGGCCAATGGAACTCAAAACAGATCGCCGGTTACTCAAGTCATCAACCAGAATAAAGTTTGAACTAGGAGGGACACATCCAGTAACCATCCCCCCATTAGAACACTGCTCATTTGTAGCAACCAAAAAAGGTGCCACATGGACACTATGGTCAATAGCCATATGACCAGTGTCCTTAACGATAGTACAACCACCATCCTCCTTGTCTAATAAACTAATATTATTAGCATTAATATCCAAAGGGCCATACCTAGCTTCCATACCCAAAGGACAGGTAGTCACTCCTTCCCCTATACTTGCTTTCGGCCAAGTAGACACTCCACCATCCACTCTAATAGTGTTAGCCGTACTATACTCATTAAGACCCATCTGCATCAACCTTGACTTTTCCTTCTCTTCTTCAATAAAGCTAGCCATGCAATTTGAATTTAAATCTTCAACTGAAGAAGGCCGTACACCAGCAGACCCCACAACGTCCGGAAAAGAAGCTTCTTGCATGGGAAAATTAAAAAACCCAGCTATGTCCACAGTGTTTTCAGAGCAAGGTGGGTTACCAAACATGAAAACTTTTTGACTTTTGTGACCATTCAACAAAGTGACCGTTGGATCATCRTTCATGGCGAWGAAGCATGAAGAATTTCCAGGCGAAGACGAACCAAGMGGATGATCARRCATCAWACTATCTTTAGGGGYAGGAGACTTAGCTTCATGGGAGAAAGCCACCTCGTTATCTTTTATATCAATGGGACAGCTATATAGAGARGGGGGAATGCCACAAGAGGACTCCGGCTGAGCATGARCGACAGTCACCGGCAGCAAAMCARAAGWAGCTTTCAMCGAGGAACCMAGACCTTYTTCACCAGACGAACCAGAYTYRTGAGGGAGAACCACTTGGTTTTTACAMACAGACGCCACAAGTCCTCCACTTACRGGATTRGAKAGGCGATAGTCATGCAAGATATTATCGTCAATAGCRTGAACAWCYWCCGGTAGAGAGTTTTCCAGCCTAGAAAAAGAACGTATRGAAGGGAGAACAAGWTTTCCACYTTCTTCTTCTTCSTCATCAACWTGACTCCTTCCAACATTAAAATCCAARGCATCTGAAACCTTGGGGGGAGAAGGAATATTGATGGGATTATCATATTCCACCATATTCAGATTAGAGCAAGGAATAGAACGATGAAAACACACCTTTTCCAATCTTCTTAACTTGCAATTTTCTTCAAARTTTTCAACAAGTCCTTGAAGAGATCTTGGAAGCGGATTGGAAAACTTAACACGATGAATCGGCATACGAGATTTCCTTGTTTTCCTATGCATTGATTTAGCAACTTGATGATTGTTATCAGACATGGAACGAAAAAGACCAAGAAAATTCACAAAATCCACCAAAAAGCTAGAGAGAAAAACTTAGAGAGAGAAAGTAGAGAGAGAAAAAAATCATGCAAATGAATTTCCTTGGGGTTTAGAGTTTAGGGTTTAGGGTTTAGGGTTTAGGGTTTAGGGTTTTAGGGTTTAGGGTTTAGGGTTTAGGGTTTAGGGTTTTTTTTGATAGGGAGGGGGGAGACCCCACCAGATCAAGGCAAAAACACTAAAACAACAAAATACGCTCTCGGGTGGGGGCGAACCACATCCACCAGAATCCAAGGCACCCAGAAGGGAAAGAAAGGGAGAAGAGGAGAAGAGGGAAGAAAAAAGGGAGAAAGAAGCAGAGAGAGGAAGAGAGACTGAGACAGAAGCCGACCACAAGGGAGGGACCCGGTCAAGCCAAGACCGGGAAGCAACGGGGGACACCACAGGGGTAGGAAAAGGGGCCTAAAAAAAGGCACACCCTAGACCGCACCAAGAAAAACCAGGAGAGCAGAAGAGCTCACACAAAGCAGACAAAACAGCACAAAAGAAAACAGACGGCTAAGGGAGGTTCCAGGCAAGCCGAGCCCGGACAGCGTTAGGGGAGGGCTTAAAGGTCAGGCTAAGGAGCCTGGACCGGACATCATCAGAAATCGTCTTACCAACCATAATATGCGATCTTCCCTTGCTCTTGAAGATACGGTTATTTCTTTCTTGCCACAGGTGGTAGACAGTCCCAGCAAGCACTAAGCGACGAATGATAGACCAAATGGTCTTTCCTTTTGTGACCTGCTGGAACAAACCAATAATATCATCCCAGATATCCGGGACACCGTCGAGGTTCAGCTTGGCTTTTAAACCATTCCAGACCAGATTACGGAACGGGCACTCAAAGAAAAGATGCGAATGCGAATCAGGCCCGTTCTGACAGAAAGCATAGGATAGGTCGGCATGGGCCTCCCAGAACCGGAGTTTATCGTGCGTCTTGAGACGCTGCTTGAGAGCAACCCACAGAATGAAGGCATGTYTAGGGATGCTTTGGGAGAACCAGACCATATGATGCCAGGAGACATCAGGCTCATTAGGACTAAGGGAGAGCCACACCTCACGGATAGAGAAAGGAGTAAGACGGCCATCCCGTGTTCTCCAGAGGAGCTTATCAGGGGTGGTCGAAGAAAGAACGGGGAGGGGAGAGACACGGATAGAAGGGTTTGAATTGTCCCTCAGGAGAGGAGACGTCCAATTTCCCTGGGACACAATATCTCTGACAGAAGCAGAGAGAGAAAGATTGGAATTGAGAATATTACGGGGGGAGATATGCTGGTAGAGGGGGCCAGCCGGATGCCAGTTATCATACCAGGCAGACGTGGACGCGCCATCACCAATCTGGGAGACAATGAAGTCTCTAATCTTTTCCCTCATCCCAAGGATCTTCCTCCAGCCCCAACCCACATCACTGCATATCGGGGCATCCCAGAAGTTACGATCTTTCAGCCTGTAGGAGTGGATCCATTTAACCTAGAGCGAATCCCTATTGGTAAGGAGACGCCATGTGTGGGAGGCCATAAGGGCAAGATTCCAGGTGGCGAGGCTCTTGATACCCAGCCCGCCTTGAGACTTGGGGAGGCAGACAGTCTTCCAGGAGACCTTCGCTTTCCCCCTTTTAAGCTCACCGTGACACCACAGAAAGCCCCGCATGAGCTTTTCAATCTCTTTAGAAATGGAAATCGGAAGCACAAATATAGAGGCCCAATAGATCTGCATCGAGGACAGGACAGAGAGAATGAGCTGCAGTCTACCGGCAAAAGAGAGAGACTTATTCTTCCAGTCATTAAGCCTGGAGTTGACCTTGTCAACAAGACCCTTACAGTCCCTGTGATAGAGACGAGTGGTAATGAGAGGGACACCGAGGTAACGCACAGGGAGGGAACCCTCCGGAAACTGGGTGATAGAATGAATGGACTCCTTGGTGTGCTGGCCAACATTACAATAGAAGGCTTCACATTTGGCCGGACTCGGAAAGAGACCCGACACACTCGAAAATTCATCAAGGGAGTCCTTTATG
>NC_037534.1:32893-35264 GCF_001531365.2 Cynara cardunculus var. scolymus | reverse complement strand
CTTTCCCCCCAAATCAAAAACCTTTACCACTCTCAAATACTCCGGCGAACCTGCAACTAGAAATTTATCAAGCAAATACCTGCAAAATGTCTTCCTCATCCGCATCTGCCCAATCCGTCAATGTTTCGAGCGACAATGAAGTGACCCAAGCTCAAGCACTGACTTCCCACGCACTGTCATTTGTTCAAAACAGATACGAGAAGGTCGTGCTCGTCAAAAAGCCAAACAACTACTTCTTCGTCCCATCTGAAACAGGTTTTCCTGAATTTACCTATCCTTTACTTGAAATACTTCGGAATCATCCTCTTTTCTTTGCCCTATCTGCTACCAAACCAACCCCCGAATCATACATAACCCAATTCCTCTTGAGCTCTTACATAACCATTTTGGACAATTCTGGACTGACCATTGTTGGATACGCCTGACACCCCATTAATAAATCCTTGGTTCCTTTGGAACTTAATGTGAACAATTTGAGAATTGCCCTACGTTTACCCACACTGGAGAATCTTCAATTGAATGCTTATGCTGCTACCCCGACTGACAAGGAATTGATTCAATTCCTCGAATTCCACTCCTATGCAACCCCAATTGTCAAACGAAGTCAGTTGAAGTGCAAAGGATTACCCCCTGTCTGGAACACCTTATTCTCAATCATAAACTGCTGCTTGACAAGAAAGGTGGGAAGTCACGACCAAACCTCGCACACGATGATGTCCATTGTCTACGGGATCTACTTCAACTTGCCACTTGATTATGCCCAACTAATTTTCGAGGACATGGTTGGACTCATCAAGAAGAAATGCGCGAGTCAAAGGGGCGAAAAATCCAAGGTCAAAGCACARAAGAAGGCCAAGGAAGACATGAACCAACCCAACCTCATTCTATAACGGTTCCTTGGTCTTGTCTTTGGCGATCTGTTAGCAGCAAAGCTTCCCTATGTGGAGCCGAACGCAAGGTTGTACCCGTTCAAGGAATTTCACCCAACTGAGCATGAGCAAGGGTACAGAAGCCCTAGACCTTTATCAAAAGTCATGCTCAGGTTTCTTAGCCACGGAGATAGGAAGGCCTATAGACGTGGATTCAGGAGACCAGAACCGGTCCCTGAGACGCCACCACGAATAGGAATCCCCCTAGGAGAGCGAATCGAAAAAATGAGGGTTGAGGGACGTTCGGAAGAGCCTGCAGAGGCTGGTAAGACGAGTGAGGCAATCCCTAGAATCCCAAGTCCTACACCCAAGAAGCATAAGAAGACATAGAAGGGTGCCGACTCTTCTGTGAAAAAGAAGGAGAAAAAGAGGCCTGCAGAAGAAGAAGGCCCAAGTGGTCCTCTGCCAAAGCCTAAGAAGAAGAAAGCCAAGAAGGTTCAACCAACAGAGCCTGTGGTCACAGAACCTGTGGTCACAGAGGCTGTGGCACAAGAGAGCCCGACAGAGGCTACCACTCATAAGCGCAGAAGATTGCGCAAAGTCGTTCTAGATGTTTCCCCAACAGAACAAATCCAGGATGTTCTCGTCAATATCCAAAAGGAGTTCAGAGTGCCAATCGACATATCAAAGTTGGGGACAGAGGTCGTCTTAGACGACGAAGAAGAAGAGGAAGAGGAGCTAGATGAGGGAGAACAAGATGCCAAAGGCACACAACCCAGCCTACCTCCCAGTGCATCCCACGCTTCTAGGGGCCCTGTTCTAGAGGGATCCCTTAGTGAACAAGGCACGCACATGCCGATCCCAACCCAGCCTACCCACGCAGAGGACATTCTTTCGTCCTCTGTGGAACGCACAGCCGGGCAACCACATATTACTCCTCCATCCTCTCAAAAGGATGAAGGTTTTACTACAAGAGTCCCTTCGCCCAAGGATTCAATACATCCCACAGAGGCATTCATTGCCTCTTCACACAAGAGTGACCACCCAGAATGTGCTTCAGAGGCACATGTGAGGCACACCGCGACAGAGGGTCTAGAACGCCCAATGTCTCCACTAGATCATTCTGCCATGCTAGGCTCTGAACCTACAAGGCACGAAATCTACAAAACACCAGTAGGCTCTCCTCTAGGAGAAGTTCGAGGATCTGGTGGAAGTCCCCGAGCAGACTACGCTATACCAATCGCTGAGGGCGCCTCACGCTCCGAGGCTACTAAATCACCATGTGTTGGTGGTTTAGGTTCCCAGGATACGTATGTGACAAAGGGGGAGCTTCAAACCTTTGCCACAGAAGTATTCAAAAAGATAGACGAGTTGAAAAGCTTGTTTATCTCCCGCACGATGGCAGAAGACCTTTCTCCAATAACAGAGGCTCTGAAGGAGTTGAGCTCAACAATAGCAGAACTCAAGTCTACACTTTCAACCCTTCAGAGCTCTGTCCTTCA
>NC_037534.1:23124-30738 GCF_001531365.2 Cynara cardunculus var. scolymus | reverse complement strand
GTTTGCGGTTTTATCTTAAGTGAAGAACTTCTTTACTGTTTTACTTAGGTTAGTTAGCTGCTCGTGCTTATCACGTGTCTATGTTTGTAATCTGCTTTATTTGAACGGCTTAGATGAATTTGTACGTCTAGGTCATGTCAGAAAAGCCGTTAGGAATGAGTATAAATAGCAGCTTAGGCCCTTGTAATTCAGTGTGCTTCCATATTGTATTGTTAACATTTTCAATCATTTGAAGCTACTCTCTCTTTGTTCATCATTCATCAACTGTGTTCTTCATTGATTGTTTMCTCTGTTTGTTCTTACTGTTTCCGCTGCACTGTTAATGTTTAAAGATCATCCAGAGTATTTGATTAATATCCATAACTGAGTTAATCGATCCTATCAGTTGTGTTGGCCCAATGAGATAAAACCATCTGCCCCATTACACTTCACAATCTGTTGAGAAGAGGACACTAGGCTGGGAACAGGAGCTTCATGATGGTCCATGTGATTGCTTTCCTTTTCCAAGCCATCTTTAAGAGGTGAACCATAATTGACCACGTCACCTACAACCTCGTCCACGGTACCTACCACGTGTCTTGCCACATCACCCTCCACTCCATCTACCACACGCCTGTCACCATTACCGCTCACTCCATCCACGTGTTCCTTTTCCAAAGCCATGATATCGCCTGCATCATTTTCGATAGAACTTTCCTTGTAGGACATACGCCAAAATTTCAATAATCAAACCCATCCACATAAATATTCCTTTCCAAAATAACATTATCTTCTTTCTCAATGAAGTCATCCACGTTGCCATGCTTAGGACTAGTAAAGAAGGTAACCACGTTGTCCTTATTCTCGGTACAAGGAAACTATACAAAATTAGATATTTGATTAGCATCCTTTGCCAGAACAGAACTTTGAATCGTTTGATCTTGTTGTTCTTCGTGTTCATCGTGATCTTCATGCATCTTCAAATCTTCATGAGCAGCAGTAAGCTGCTGCTGTTTTCCATCCATCTAACTAGTCGGCTCTTTTCCAGCAACATGAACAGCAGGACCTAAATCTTCAAGAGTAGCAGTAGTCTGTTGCTGTTCTTCGTTTTCTTCGTTTACATCCATAATTCCAGATATCACAAGACCATCTTGTTGCCATCCTCCATTATGTATCATACCCAGACTTGAACTCCTTCCATGAACTTCTTATATAAGATCAGAACCTGGTGGAAAGCCAAACTTGTAGATTTTACGATGAGGTAGGTACCGATCAGGAGAAAAAGATGAATCTGGAACTTTATATTGAAGCCCTTCTTGAGGATCACCGTCTTTAACATTAGAACCCATAGCATCTTCCTTGTTTTTTCCTTTTTCATTTTCCATCAGAACAGGAGGAAAAGAAAATGGCCCGGCAAGAGATTTTAAACCATTTTCCTCACTGGAATTATTCCTTCCTGCATAGAAACTATTAGCATCTAAAGAAATAGGAGGGAACGAACTACTTACCTTCACTATTTCTTCTTCACTAACATTAGATCGTCGCTTAGTATGGTTTAAACGATTCTTGATAATCACGAACAGTTTCTTTTTGTCCACAATGGCTTTACTATGAACCCAACGATTGACTCGGAACTTATACCCATTCAACATCGTCATTCTTTGGTGATTTGGCACACAAATTTTCTCTTGATTCTTCATGCGATTCTTCTTACATCTTGTTCTTTTAGTCTTCCTATATGAAGATTCCTCCACATGCGGTTGAACATCGGCCATAGGGAACAAGAAAATCAAAAAACTCACAAAACTCTAGAGAGAATTTTAGAGAGAGAAAAACTCTAGAGAGAGAAAAAAATCGACCAAATGAGAGGGTTTGGGGTTTGGGGTTTAGGGTTTGGGGTTTAAGGTTTGGGGTTTAAGGTTTGGGGTTTAGGGTTTGGGTTTTAAGGTTGGGTTTAGGGGTTAGGGGTTTGGTTTTTTTTTTGGGAAAAGGGGACGGAACCCTAGGAAAACTTTTATTGATAAACAAAAGAATACAAAAATAAGAATGGACATACCCACTCATAAAAATATAAAGTATAAAAACAAGACCTAAAAAACAAACGAACAAGTCCAAAATAAAGGACTAAGCCCAAGAAGGAAACCATGCCCAAGCAGAGTATAAGAGCCCATGAGCATATAGAAATCTTCAGTCCATACTCCATAAGCCACAAAACCATGAGGCCCAATCCAACCATCAACCCAAACATTTATCCGGAGAAGCAATTCAATGTTATGAGGCCCAGCCCAAATACGATCCATGAAACACAACACATTCCCCAAAGGCCCAAGAGAGACCTTAGCCCAAAAAAAACAAGCCATTACACACCATACGATCCATCATCAAGTCGAACACCGGAGAAAACATCTATGACCCCAGCCGACGAACCACCACCACTAGTCGGCGAAAACCGCAACCACATTCGGCCATCGGTGAAACCCCAAACACCATCAGCCATCGGCGAGGACGCAACCACAATCGACGACCACAAACAACCACATTCGACGACCCCTACCACCAGTCGGCCATCGATTGGAAGCATCAAAATCCCACAGTCCAAATCTCTACAAATAGAATTAGGGCACAAAACAGTCCAGACCAAAAAACCATTCGCCGGAATCGATGTGGATACAAGATGCAAGCAACAACCGTCAGTGAATTCCATGTGGGATTCAAATGATCAAGCATTGATTTTTAACCAAAAAAGATTGCATCTTGATAGATACAATATGGATACATCAGCTAACATTTTTCTCAATATAAAAATATAGTCCACTTGTGCAGCATAGGTTAGATGGTGGCTGCACAAATGTTTGTGGAAAATTACCAGGCTGCCATAGTAGAACAGCCCAACCCACACATCAAATCTGTCACACACTCAGAACCCACCGAATGCATATCTTCCCAAGCAACGTATGTTGACCTTTGTCAAAGGAACAATTGTATGTGGAACCAATTCCCAAGCTACATATGTCAAAATTTACACAGGCCAACCCTTAGAGACATAACCCCACTCCAGCATCCCTATAAAACCAAATTTTGCATACCAATGGGAGCATAGTGACATTGCCACCCACCAAAAACTAATACAAACACCAAAGCCCTGCATATGCATATCTTCCCAAACTACATTTGTTGACCACATACCCGAAAGCAATTCTATCACTGTTAATTGGACTCCACATAATTGGAGACCAAACTTCATCAATTCTCAGCATGTGACCATTATATATCATCCACAAACCATTAACCACAGTAGAGGCATAAATCCCACATACACCAAGTCAATCCCAATCCACCCCCCTTGATCAACTACAAAACCTTATACCACCAATGACAGGAGTAAAATACCCGAAAGCAATCTTCTATCACTTATTAATAATGCTGAGACAGCTAAAGACAACCCATTATACTACCAAATTCCACCACACACCACAAGCATAATAGCTGGAGAACAGACCAATTATTCACTGTGTAAAAACAGAAATGTAACAGATACCACTTAGAATAAAGACTAGCAAGAAAGAAACCAAATAGAAGTAAGTATAAGGAGAGAAAACGGATGGACCCATGAAAAAGCCTCATTATGATACAAAATTAGGCCAGATCAAAGATCAACAACCGAGGTATCACAAACTAGAACAAGCACACTATATGGTAGGATCTACAATCAACCACCAACTAAGTGCAAAACAAAACCAAGGAAAGAGAAACGCAAAGGTGCAAAAAGAATATGATTAGGAACAAAACAAACCCTAATCACAAAATACAGGCCAGATTGACAACCAAAGCAAAAAGGAAACAAACACTGCCTAAACAAACTAACCAAAAGCATAGCCATCCAAACTTCCAAAACCAACATAATCACTTCAGACCACCTTATCACTCCATAAACATTCTACTTCAAGAAAACAGATAGTGCCTAAAGAAAACCATAGGAAAGGCAAACCAGGGATCTGGCAGATATTGAAACCAGAAAATAGAGTCAACATAGAGGCCATCAATAACCCCTCCATATCAAATGAGGGTATCATAAATGCCAAAATAACATAAATTCCCCCCATAAAATCCTAGGCATTATTACTCCATTGATCAGTCTAACTCAAGTAACCAGATAGTGATCAAAACAAGAAAGAGGACAGGCAAACCAGTAATACCAGAAGATAAGTTCAAACCATAGACCACCAATACTCCACCTTATACCACCTGAAAGCAACATAAACACCCTGTCCAAAAAACAAAACACCCCCCTAAACTCCAAAGCATATGAAATCCCAATAAACCATCCTAACCTCCTAAACCTCCACTCCTCAGAAGAACAAATTGTACCTGCATATGAAAGATGTTAGTAAAAAATATATTTCCCAGTCCCCCCGTCAAAAACCCAATGTAACCCATATTTTTTCGGTCCACCCCTTAAAAACCCACCCCAAGGATCCTCACGAGCAGAGCAGAAATTCTCATAATCTCTCTAAAGACCACCCAGACTATCAACCATATGAGACATCCCTGCCAGACCATCAAGAGCAAATCCATTATTCAATTTTCTGACCATCCTCACAATCCAACTCTTTAAAGCCCCATTTCCTCAGAGCTTGAGCATACATTCTTCCTTTCTTTATGTCAGCACCCAACATCTTTAATCTAACATAGTCTTTAATTAGAGAACAAATACCATCCACCTTCCTTTCTTTAGCTTGAAAAATTCTATAATTCCTCTCTTGCCAAATAAAGTACACCACAGCCCCAAAAAGCCATCTCTTTATCAAATTCCAGCATGACTTTTTACAAGGAATACTACTAATCTTGATAAATCTGGCCCATCCATCATCCTTGTCAACAATATCCACGAAGAAACCATCCAAATTCACCAGAGCAAGAAAAGAATTCCAAATATCCTTAGAGAAATCACAATCCATAAAAACATGATTATGGGACTCCAAGTGCTTTTTGCAGAAAACACATTCACTTGCATCACCAATATTCCAGCTAACTAACTTTTCCCTGGTCCTCAGCCTCTCTTTAATAGCCAGCCATAGGATAAAAGCATGTCTCAGAGTATTTTGATGAAACCACACCCAATCAGCCCAACCAACAACCTTTCTACATTGTTTAATTTCATTCCAGGCCAAATCAGCTCCAAAGTCTTTTAATCTGCCCTGCCTATCCTTCCATTTAACCACATCAGCAACATTAGCTATCAATCTTGGTTTGTAGCTACCCAAAACAACACCATGCCTATCTAACAGTTCCAACGGCCATTTCCAAGAGACCCCATCCCAAAGATCCTTAACCGTACAGTTAACAGATAAGCAGGTTTCATACATTTCCCTTTTAGTAATAAACAATCATAACGGACCTGCTGGATGCCAATATTCAAACCACAAAGAAGTTTTAGCTCCGTCCCCAATGTGATGAATGATATTGTTCCTAAACTTACCCCGAATTCTTAAAATTTTCCTCCAACCCCATGCTGAATTATAAACCTCGTGAACATCCCAGAAATTCCTTCCTTTCATCCTATATGTGTGCACCCATTTAACCCATAAAGATTTCCTTTCATCAATAATACTCCATATATGTTTAGCAAGAAGAGGAACATTCCAGTCTCTAAGAGATCTCATACCCAATCCACCCTGTTTCTTTTCAAAACAAATTTCCTTCCAAGCCACATTAGCTTTGCCTTTTTGCCCATCCCAACTATCCCAAAGAAACTTTTTCATGATGCCTTCAATCTCTTTTAGAACAGAAACATGAATCAAAAAAATAGATGACCAATACACCTGGATAGATGATACAACAGATTTGAACAACTGTAATCTACCAGCAAATGACAGACTTTTATTCTTCCAATCCATCACCCTCGCTTTCATTTTCTCAATCAGATTCTTACAATCTTTATGGAACAATTTGGTAGCTAACAGCGGGACTCCCAAATACTTAACAGGAAGAGTACCTAATTTAAAAGGTAAGATCTCCATAATATCATCTCTGTTTTGATCAATGATATTGCCCAAATAGGAAGTTCTTTTGTTCATATTTGGCCTCAACCCCGAGATATTACTAAATTCATCCAGAGCATCTTTAATTATCTTCAAAGATTTCACATCTCCATGACAAAAAAGCCATCAAGTCATCAGCAAAACACAGATGAGTTAAAGCCAACTTCTTACACCTGTCATGGTAAACAAAACCCACATCCAACCTTATCCTCCTTTTCAACACCAGATTGAACACCTCCATTACTAACGTAAAAAGATAAGGTGAGAGTGGATCACCTTGTGTTAAACCTCTCTTCCCCATGAAATGGCCATGCTGCTCACCATTAACACTAATAGCAAAAGATACATATGTGATGCATTTCATCAGCCAATGCACCATACAAGGATGAAATCCAAACAGCTTCAAACAATCTTCAAGAAATTCCCAATTAACAGTGTCATATGCTTTCTGAATGTCGATCTTGAAAGCACATCTTCTAGCCCCTCTACTTCTATGATATCCCCTCATAAGTTCTTGAGCAAGAAGGATATTATCCCCAATATACCTCTGAGGAATGAAGGCTGGCTGATTTTCATCCACAACCAGACACAAAAAGTCTTTAATCCGATTAGCCAAAATCTTACTGATACACTTATAAAGAACATTGCAACATGCTATAGGCCTAAAGTCAGTAACACATGAAGCAGATTGGGTTTTAGGCACTAAAGCAATAAGTGTAGCATTAACCTTACCCAGCAACTTACCATTTTCAAAGAATTGTTTCACAGCACCACATATGTCATCACCCACAATACCCCAGGCAGCTTTAAAAAATTGTGCACTAAAACCTTCAGGACCAGGAGAGTTTTCATCTTCAATACTGAACATAGCTTTCTTAATTTCTTCATTCCCCACCTCTCTGACCATATAATCAGCATCCGATCTACTGAATTTGTTAACAAACAAACAATCAGGATCACGTATCTTATCAACATTCTCACATTTACCCAAAAAACCTTCAAAGTGCTTTACAAATTGCATTGCCACATCCTTCTCTTCATACCAGTTGCCATCAATATCTTGCACCCTTTCAATTCTGCTTCTATTAATTCTCCTCTTAACCACTTTATGAAAAAAAAACCAAAATTATGCTCACCCTATTTCAGCCAAGTTATCTTTGCTCTTTGCCTCAAATAAACTTCTTCTCTGACCAAAGCATCTTTATAAGCTCTTAAGTAAAAAGCTTCCTCCGCCCTTAGCTCAACATTTTGAGGATCATCAACCATATCCTTCTGAATTCTGTCAAGTTCAGTATGCAAATTAGCAGCTACTTCACAAACTTTACCCTTTGAATCTTTCAATTCTCATAATGAGCCTTTTAAGCCTTTTAGCCTTGACACCACAGAGAACATTTTACAACCAACCACGTGTTTATTCCAACCATAACCCACAACAGGAAGAAAACCATCCAGCAATGCAATGTAATTGTCACACCCCTCTAAAGCGGAATCACGAGATCTAACAGGTAAGCGAGTCACAACAACAGTTAATAAATAACACCTTTCAAATTTTACAATATAAAACGAGTTTAACACCAATAACCAAAATGATAAA
>NC_037534.1:14431-21044 GCF_001531365.2 Cynara cardunculus var. scolymus | reverse complement strand
ACATTTAAATGAGACTTTTGCATTTTAAATTTTAAAATTTTATAATATCAACTTTATTTTATTTGCAGCATTTCTAAAATATTTGGCATTACACATGTTAACTTCATCAGTTACCCGCCGAGGCGTGATCTTCCGAACTAAATTTGGGAACTAAGTCAGATGAACTCTAATCATCATAGCTAGATCCTAGAAAAATATAATTCTAAATATAGAACCTAAAATAAGGTGCTAACCTGAAACTCAGAAATGACAGAATGTCACAGTCTCCCCAAGCCAGAAAAATTTCGTCCTGAAATTTATTCGTCAAATTCAGATCAAGACTTATTTGAGAACAAGTGGGGATACTTGCTTTTCATGAAATCTTCTCTTTCCCACGTGTACTCTGGTCCATTCCTCGAATTCCAATGAACTTTTACAATTGGAATTTTGCTATGCCTCAATTGCTTGACTTTATGGTCGAGGATTTCGATCGGCTGTTCAACGAAGCGTAACTGTTTATTAATTTGAATGTCTTCCAAAGGTAGAACCAATGATTCGTCGGCTAAAAATTTCTTAAGATTTGATACATGAAATGTATTATGGATGACACTAAGCTCTGGGGGCAAGTTTAGTTTGTATGCGACCGGTCCTACTTTTTTGAGTATTTCAAATGGACCAACATACCTTGGGCTAAGTTTTCCTTTCTTTCCGAAGCGCACCACTCCTTTCCATGGTGATACTTTTAAAAGGACTTTATCACCGGCTTGAAATTCCTATGGTTTCCTTCGGTTATCAGTATAGCTCTTCTGACGATCTCTTGCAGCTTTAAGTCTTTCTTGGATGATTGAGATTTTGTCTGTTGTCTCCTGGATAATGTCAGGCCTAATCAGCTGTCTGTCACTAATTTCCAACCAGCTGAGTGGGGATTTACATCTACGCCCATACAAGGCTTCATATGGTGCGCACTGGATACTGGTGTGATAGCCATTGTTGTAGGAAAATTCAACCAATGATAGATGAGTATCCCAACTGCCTCCAAAGTCTATCACACAGGCTCGTAGCATATCCTCTAGCGTTTGGATAGTCCTTTCCGTTTGCCCATCCGTTTGAGGATGATAGGAAGTACTTAAGTCCAACCTCGTGCCTAATGCCTTTTGAATTGATCGCCATAATCGTGAAGTAAAATGACTATCTCTGTCTGAGATGATGGAAATAGGTACTCCATGACGCGATACTATTTCATTGATATATAACTGTGCAAGCCTTTCCGTACTAAAGTCTTCTCGAACAGGTAAGAAGTGCGCGGATTTCGTAAGTTGATCCACTATGACCCAAATTGAGTCATATCCTCTCCTAGTCCTAGGTAACTTTGTAAAAAATTCCATTGATATATGATCCCACTTCCATTGGGGAATCTCTGGTTGCTAAAGAAAACCAGACGGTTTCTGATGTTCACCTTTTATCCTTGCACAGGTTATACACCGTCTTACGTACAAAGCAATGTCCTTCTTCATCCCTGGCCACCAGTAATATTCTCTTAGCCCTTTGTACATCTTATCAGTTCCTGGGTGAATTGAGTATCTTGAGCAATGTGCTTCATCTAAGATTATTGCCCGGAGGCCGTCGTTCTTTGGTATCCAAACTCTATCTCTGAAGTAACGCACCCCATCTACTCGAGTTTCGAATTCCTTCTCTAGGTGGTGCAGGGTTTCGTTATTCAGATTCTCTGATTTCAACGCCTCTTCTTGAGCTTCAAGAATTTGTGTTTTTAGGTTCGTTTGAACCAACATCCTCATGGCTCGTACCCTTGACGGTTTCACCCTTTCTTTCTGGCTTAAAGCGTCTGCTACCACGTTAGCTTTCCCTGGGTGGTACTTTATTTCACAATCATAGTCGTTGAGAAGTTCGACCCATCTCCATTGCCTCATGTTCACCATATTTTGATCTAGGATATGTTGAAGACTTTTGTGATCAGTGAAGATGGTGCATTTGGTGCCGTAAAGATAGTGCCTCCAAATCTTAAGTGCAAATATTACTGCCCCCAATTCAAGGTCATGCGTAGTATAATTCTTCTCATGCACTTTGAGTTGCCTTGAAGCATATGCAATGACCCTTTCTTTTTGCATTAGCATGCCTCCTAAGCCTTGATGCGATGCATCACAATAGACCACAAAGTTTTTCGAATCTTCTGGTAAGGATAAAATAGGTGCATTGCATAGTCGCTGCTTAAGAGTCTCAAATGCTTCTTCCTGCTTCTCTCCCCAAACAAACTTCTTGTCTTTCTGAGTTAAAACTGTGAGTGGTTGTGCAATTTTTGAAAAGTTTGCGATGAATCGCCGATAATAGCCTGCAAGGCCAAGGAATTGACGAATTTTCGTCGGGGTTCTTAGGGCTTCCCATTTCTTAATGGCCTCAATCTTGGCAGGATCTACTTGAATTCCTTTTTTATTAACCACATGACCAAGAAATTGTACCTCACGAATCCAGAATTCACATTTGGAGAATTTTGCATACAATTTCTGGTTCCGAAGTAGTTCTAATATCATCCTCAGATGTTGCTCATGGTCCTCCTTGCTTCGTGAATAAATCAGTATATCGTCCATGAAAACGGTTACAAATTTATCCAGGTATGGTCTGCAGACTCTATTCATCAGATCCATAAAGACTGCTGGTGCATTGGCTAGCCCGAATGGCATAACTAAACACTCATAATGACCATATCGGGTTCTAAATGCTGTTTTGGGAGTGTCTTCTTCCCGAATTCTTAGTTGATGGTAACCAGATCGTAGATCAATTTTGGAAAAGTATATCGCACCTTGGAGTTGATCAAATAGATCATTGATTCTAGGCAGAGGGTATCTATTATTGATGGTCAACTTATTAAGTTCCCTATAATCAATGCACATTCACATTGACCCATTTTTCTTTTTAACGAACAGAACCGGTGCACCCCATGGTGAGTAACTTGGTCTTATAAATCTCTTATCTAATAATTCCTGGAGTTGATTTGACATTTCTTGCATCTCCGATGGTGCCAAATGATATGGTGCCTTTGCCACTGGGGCAGCTCCAGGGATTAAGTTGATACCGAATTCGACTTGTCTTTGTGGGGGTAGTCCTGGTAAATCCTTAGGAAATACATCAGAAAACTCCCGAACTACAGGGAAATCTTCAATACCTTTCTCCTTGACTTTCCCATCAATCACATGTGCTAGAAATGTAGCATAATTCCTCCTCAAGTACTTTCGCATTTTCATGCATGATATTATCTTAACTCTTCGATCTGACTTATCTCCTTGAATAACCATTGGATCATTTCCTTCTTGAGGAATCCGGATAACCTTCTCCGAACAGACAATTTCAGCTTGATTTTTGGATAGCCAATCCATGCCTATAACTATGTCAAAACTTCCTAGTTCAATAGGAATAAGGACTATGCTAAAATCCTTATTGGCTAAACTTAGAGTGCAATCCGTAATTATGTTCCTAGCCTTCATATCTTGACCATTGGCAAACTCAATTACATAAGCTTCTTTCAACCTTTGGGGCTTTAGATTAATCTTCAGCTTAAAGTCCAGTGATACAAAACTTCTATCTGCCCCTGAATCAAATAAAACTAATGCAAATTCATTATTCAAGAGAAACGTACCTGAAACTACATTGGGATCATATCTAGCTTCTTTGGCTCCGATCTCAAACGCCCTGCCCCGTGCCTGACCTTCTGGGTTTCCTTGACTTGTTGGTCGGGATTGGCTTGCATTTGTTCCCTGTTTCCTCCTTGGGCATGCATTCCTCATATGATCTGGGCTCCCACAATCAAAGCATAATCGTCTCCGGCAATCCTTTGCTGTATGACCCCCTAGGTGGCATCTTTGACAAATGATGCAATTCCCCCGATGCGGATATTTGCATCTATTGCACTTAGTCGTGCCTCCTTGATTTACCGCCTGAGTTTGTGCCCCAAAATTTCTTACACTCTCCTGTTCTTGTCAAATTTTCCCCCAAATCTTCGATCCCCATGCTCCTCCATTTTTCTCTTTCCCTTAGCGAATTCTCCAGATCGAATAACATTATTCGTGAGCTTCGTGGCAATGTCTATTGCCTCCTGAAGAGTCTTTGGATTTTCCGAGGTGATGTTTCCTCTAATCTTTGGAGATAATCCCCAAATATATCTCTCAATCCGGACTTCCTCCGGTGTCACTAAATGTGGTACTAGATTCGCTAACTCATGAAATCGGGCTGTATAAGCAGCTATATTTTCTTCTTTCATTTCATGATTCCATAACTCCATTTCTAACTTTTGGAGTTCACTTCTTGGGCAGTATTCATCCTTTAGCAGTTTCTTAAATTCCTCCCAAGAAACTTGATTAGCCACTTCCCGACCCCTAGTTTGTACCAATGTATTCCACCAGGTAAGTGTCCTACCTTGTAACAAACATGCCGCAAATTCCACTTTATTTCCTTCAATACATTTACTAATGTGAAGAACAGATTCCATGCCCTCGAGCCATGATAATAATCCTACTGCTCCTTCGGTTCCATGGAATTCTTTCGGATTGCAAGATCTAAAAGATTTATAAGTGCATTCCCTAGCCGTCCTCGGCTCTGGATTGCTTGGCTGGTTAGCATTCAGGCCAGCAGCCACTTGACTAACTATGTTGGGGAGTGCGGCCATAAGTTGCTTTGACACGAGTTGTGCAACCTCAGGGTTTTCTCTTCTTGGCGGCATCTTTTATGGCCTAAGTCAGAAGGGAATTCGTCATTTTCATTGCTATAACAAGGATGATAACTTTCAGTCATTTAAATGATGCCATGGACACTTGTATTTATAGCCAACAGATAAATTCTTATATTGCATTGATAGATGGTTATAATTACAAAATAGGATCTTGAGTGACAATGCAAAAGAGTGGATTTCCTATCACTAGACAGTATTTCTAGAATAATAGCCAGCCTATCAATATTCCTAATATCAACATCAACATTCCACTCAGCACCCAACACTTGTACAACCTTCTGATCTCCCGCCTTGCTGCAATGACGACATCTGTGTTTCTCATCATTCGCTGATGGTGTGCTTCCATCACGTCAGATAGGTTGTTCAGAATATGGTGATGATATCCCAACCGAGTTTGATGAGTCTGAGTATTTGCTGCGATCCTCTTCACCCACTCTTGCTCGGCCAAATTCATGCCCTGGGCATAGGATGCAGGTACTCCGGTTACCATTTGAGGTACCCTGCTCGCCTGTTGTGGTTGTGAAGACTCTCCTCTTTTTCTAGAGGAGTTCTCAAAGGTCACCTGCCTAGGTAGTGGAACTCTCTTCCTGGGCGTGACTCTAATTCTTGGGCCATGAAATGCTTGAGGTGGAAGGTCAAGTACTGGCTCTGATAGGGGCATCACAGATGCTGGTGGTGAAGCAGATGCTCCACTAGTCGCAGTGTCCTCCTATTCATATGAATCTCTCTCTTCATTGTGGGATGGGTTTCTTCTAGATAGACGAACCACGTAACCAGATTCGTCGACCGAGTATTCACTAGGATCGGATGATGCCATAGTGATCTGCGACATTAATAATCTTAGTTACTACATGTACCATCTAACAAATGCTTAGTGATACAATGGAAGCTTCTAAGCAAGACTTAAAGGTGGCAATCATGCTAGATTCTCTAGATATAGTCTCTGGTTGCACTACCAGAGCTTCTGGTTCATCTCAAATACTTAGGAAAGGATTTCTCATCCATCGGTCCTCTAGCAAACCAATGGAATTCTATTTCATCAACCGCTGGTTCAACATCCATACTTAGAATAATAATGGATTTCTCGTCCATCGATTCTCTGGTTCCTCATACTTTGCACTTACCAGAGCCTCTGGTTGCATGACCAGAGCCTCTGGTTCAACTTACATACTTTGAAAAGTATTAGGTAATCCGTCCATCAGCCTCTGGTTTCTGACACTTCAATACAAGGAGACCACTAATCCATCATCTCTGGTCCTTCTAACCAGAGCTTCTGGTCTATCATGATCACTAAATCATACAAGGGATTTTCTATCTATCGCCTCTGGTTCTTCTAACCAGCGCTTCTGATCCAACATGGACACTTAGCGATATAAAGGATTTTTCCTACCCATCGCCTCTGGTCCTTCTAACCAGCGCTTCTGGTCCAATATGGACACTTAATAAAATGAGGGATTTTCTAATCCTTCACTTCTGGTCGGTCTAGGGCAATGGATATTCATGATGAGTGCAGCACATAAAATCATGCTTTTTATAACAATTTTCTTTACCGGAGCATATCTCTAATACAACCGATTAAGTTCTTCTTATTATATGTAAATTAAACACAGGTGATCAGGCTTTGTTTAATCGACATATAATAATGTGACCCGCTTTAAAATCATATGATTCTAAGTTACTTGAAAACCATTTTGAAATTTTTTGGTTATAGTCGATGGTTTTTAAGGAAAACCAGCGTTMTCTATAACTGAAGCTTTGATACCAAATCTGTCACACCCCGCTAAAGCGGAATCACGAGATGTAACAGGTAAGCGAGTCACAACAACAGTTAATAAATAACACCTTTCAAATTTTACAATATAAAACGAGTTTAACACCAATAACCAAAATGATAAA
>NC_037534.1:0-12281 GCF_001531365.2 Cynara cardunculus var. scolymus | reverse complement strand
ATTTTAAATTTTAAAATTTTATAATATCAACTTTATTTTATTTGCAGCATTTCTAAAATATTTGGCATTACACAAGTTAACTTCATCAGTTACCCGCCGAGACGTGATCTTCTGAACTAAATTTGGGAACTAAGCCAGATGAACTCTAATCATCATAGCTAGATCCTAGAAAAATATAATTCTAAATATAGGACCTAAAATAAGGTGCTAACCTGAAATTCAGAAATGACAGAATGTCACAGTAATTGTAAAATTTAAAGGATTTAGGCAGCACTTTCTCCTTAGTAGGAACTGTGATAAGCATAGGGGAATGATCAGAGATGTTAAAAGGCCAGAATGTCACATGAGACTTGGGGAAATTATCAAGAAAACTCATAGAACCCATCACTCTATCCAGCTTCTTTAACACACCCTTATAACTCCCAGAAGCAAGAGGTTTCTGAATCCATGTAAAATGCAAACCAGAGTAGTTTACATCATCAACTTCAATTTCATTCACACAGTCTCGAAAATCAGCCATTCCTCTAGATAAAGATGAAGACCCAGCGAGCTCTCATCAGCATTAAGAGAAACGTTGAAATCACCAGCTATAATCCATGACTCATCTTTAGCAACATTTTTATGAAAACAATGTTATCTCCACAAAGTTCTTCTTTCAATGCAGTTGTTTGAAGCATATATGAAAGAACAAAAGAAAGCCATCGAAGAATCCATCAACACCACCCGACAATGAACTACCTGATTATACACTTTCATCAAACTAGAATCCCAACCAACCAAGATTCTGGTCCTGCTATGATCACACTCAGAATTCGAAATCCAATCCCAATTCCAAAAAACTTCCGAACAAGCCTTCAACAAATTTTATCTTTAACTTTTGTTTCCAACAAACAACAAAGTTTTACCCCATACTTCAGTATTAAATCCTTAACAACCTTCTTTTTGGAAAAAGAATTTAACCCTCTGATGTTCCAACACACCAAATTAACATATTTTTCCATTATTTTAAGAGGTGGAAAAAGACCTCTATCATCCATAGGATCACTAGACATTTTGAGAATTGTTCCTTGGCTTGACCAACCTATCCCCACCTCTTCTCCAATCATCTTTATCAATTTTCATATCAACGGGAACATCATCTTTAAAGTACGCAGTCTCTCCATATTGGACAGCTCTGTAGTAGTCAACCTGTTCCTTAGACCATTTTTTGAGAACATCCTTCGGCGGATTAGTACCCCTTTCAATATAAAAGTTCACAGCCTCTTTTTCATAGAACCACCTTTGCTCCTCCATATCTTCATCCATTTCATACAATACAGCAAAATTATTTTCAACTAGAACATCATCATGCATTTGAACAGATTCCACAGTCTCTTTCATTTAATCATCTTTTTTCAAAAAATTAGGATCAGACACATAAACACCCTTTCTTGTAGAAGGCTGCCCATTTTGAGAAACACCCTCAACATCACCAGATCGATTAAAACCATCTTTTTTAACCCCACTCTGCTCACCCAAATCCACAGCACCCTTTCTTATTTCAATTTGACAGGAACTAACAGCACCTACTTTCACATCTTGACAGAGACCACCAGCTCCCTTTTTTATTTTTGCAGCGTATTCTCTTTCTGAGCACCAAACCTCTTATTAACCCAATTCTTAGTACTAGAAAACTGATTACCMCCTTGCTTATTTTGAACTTGAACCGGTCGATTTCTCCTTCCCACAACCTGAAATCCATCATCTCCACTAACATTATGCTTATTAGGCACTTCTTTCTTCATCTTAACCAACTTCTCCTCTTYTGTTAATGGCCTTACCCCACAATCACCAACAGTATGACCAAACGTATTGCAATGGCTACACCTTGATGGTTTCCAGTTATACTCAACTTTTMTTCTAACCTCCTTCTCCATTAAACCATCTAAAGAAGGAACAAGACCAATAACAGTATCAGGTAAACTTTTGTCAGCAGCAACCTCCACCAGCACTCTCGCAAAACCTGCTCTACCCATTTGAGTAAGACATCTCTCTTCAGTTGCCCGATCAAGAGTTAATRGTACCCTGACTCCACTAGCTAGTTCACTTAAACCTTGTACACTCCATACTTCAAGAGGGACTCCATATAAATTGATCCATAGAGGAAGTGACTTCAGTTCTGGCTTTCCAAGTAACATGCCCGATTCCCATTTCTTAACAGACAATGGAACCCCATTAATCATCCACGGACCATTCTCCACAACATACTTCATTCCTACCTCATTGTTAAATTTGAGCAAGAAATGCCCATTATAATTTGGAGCCACATTAACCAAACCACACCTTTTCCATAACCTATTCAAATTGTTATTAACAACGAAGTATGGCATATTGACTCCCACAAAATGACCTACTAGCAGAAGTGAATTCGACTTGGCACCTTCCAGAATGACTTCCTTTGAAAATTTAATAACCATCCTGCCATCRTTCAACATAACTGGTGGCTTGTAATTCAAAACAACCTTGTTCTCAGTATTTCCCTTAATCTTATCAGCAAGAGTAACTCCTTTGGYATTCCATGCATTTTCAGTCTGTCTACTCATACCAGGCTTATTACTACCATCAGAAACCCCATTAGTATTCTCAGCCATATTAACATCTTGATCACTTTTATCAGACATGTTAACTTTCAACCTGCTATGATCATTTTCCCCTTTCATATTAATATTTCCCCTGTTTTGATCATTAACCATCATCTGATCAGCATTCAAATTCAAAATACCACCAGTTCTCTTAATCTGGTCACTATGAGGAATAAAATCAGAGTCTGTAGGAAATCTAACATTATCACCAGGGCAATAGCTTTTAAACAAATCAGAATCATTACTTTTCTCCACATTTGGCTTATCCTTCAGATTCAAATCAGAGACCAAATTTTGATCACCTTTCCCAATCCTTGTAGAAGATCGATCACCATTACTATTAACCACCTTAGCATCAAATTGATTGATCACATTTTTTTATATACTGTTCARAATTAGACATGTAATCCATATGAATTTGAGATTCACCATCATTCATCACAACATTTCCAATTCCCGAAACAGGGATACGTGTTTGTTCAAAAACCTTCACACCATCATCAACCAAATCAGACTTATTAATCGAAATTGGAACATCATTTGCCACAAACTCACCTCGATTAAGAACATTTTGAATATTATTAACCACAGGCTCACTTGAAAACARAGAATTCGACTGAATTTTGAATCTAGTCTCGTTCAAAACATCAGATCCAGTAGAGACCAAACCTTGCATCGATTGATCTCCACCATCACTAGARACCTTCGAATTTCCCTTTTTAGAAACCATTCTAACCTCCTTCGATCTATGAYTGGGTTTTCTTATTAAATTTGGATTTTACGTTCGATCCTAGGGAATTTTGCAGATTTTGCTTCTTCGAATTATCCTTACTCAAACTGCTACCAATTCRTTTTGAACTAGTGATAATYGATTCCTTACCAGTAATTACATCCAAAACAACAGGATTATCAACAATTTTTTCATTTCCACCAGATTGAGACGAAACAGAAACAAAAATATGATGAGAAACAGGAGGATCCATGCAACACCAAAAGAAGGAATTACATAATTRTTGAAACAAGGAAGAAATGTCGTAGGAAATAGGGCGAAATCAGCAAAAAAACAAAGAAAAAGTTGAGAGAATTTTTCTAGAGAGAGAAAGTTAGAGAGAGAAAAAAACGTGCAAMTGAGGATCCCTAGGGGTTTGGTTTAGGGTTTAGGGTTTAGGGTTAGGGGTTGGGGTTTAGGGTTGGGTTTAGGGTTTAGGGGTTAGGTTTAGGGTTTAGGGTTAGGGTTTAGGAGTTAGGGGTTAGGGGTTTAGGGCTTAGGGTTTAGGGTTTYGGGTTTCGGGTTTAGGGTTTAGGGTTTCGGTTTTTGGGTTTAGGAAAAACAGTTAATAAAGGCCTATTGAAGTAGCCAACATTAGAAATAAAAGTTCTAATCATTAAAAGATCAAAGCCTTTTTCCACCATGAAATCAACCCAAATAGGGATAAAAGCCYAGGTTGCCATCTTGGACTCAATGCTTCCATACCAGAGGCCCAAATTAAGGGGATCAAATAATTGCTCCTTATAATAWTTCATGGCCCAGTCTTGAAAGTTAATGGCCCAGCAAATACAAGTAGTATTAGCCCACCTAGTTGTAATCGAACTCCACTAATAACAATTGGGGTTGAAGCCCAACACAAAATCCTTTTCATGACAGCCCACCATTAAAGTTCAATCACTTGCAAACTCCGAACTCATCCCCAAAATCTGAAGAAGGCGATGCCAGGAACCAACACTACAAATCGAAGCCCCTATCCTAATCGACATCTCCAAAGGATCCATAACAACAAAAACTTCAGCCGTCCAAACCCACTGGTTTCTTCGATTCTCAAAACCAGAAACAGTTCCAATCGTCCCGAGAATTTCAAATCGGCTTCTAGGGTTTCGATTGAGAAAGTATTGATGACTGATGAATCGACCAAACCACCAAGAATATGATGAAATCCAGCCAACCCGTTGATTAGAAAGATCAATTATAGCGAGAATTTCTRATTCTATACAGAAGCACATTGAATTGTAGGTAGGAAAGATCAAATGCACGGTCGAATTCATAAATTTTGCCCAACAATCACAAGCACAAAAAAGCCACTGTCTTTTTGAAAATTGGAGTTGAATTCTCCTCCCATTTCTATAACTGTTACTTGGAATCCAAAAATTAGGATTCCAAACATCATCAATCCTCAAAAAAGCAATCGTCTTTATGAAGTGGTTGTTAGTCTTGCGTAAACAGCCTTTGTGATRCAGCATAGGGTAGATGGTTAGCTGCATCATTTGATCATATAAAGTTCCACAACAAATATCCGAATTGTTTTCTGTGCAGGGGCCATAACCATGAACTCTATTCCTCCAATCTCTATTATACCAATTAATTCCCAAACCACACCTTAACCCATAAGCTTTCCTCAACCAGTTATTAACAACTTGATAATAAACAATATCAGTGTTAAAGACTTCATTTTTAGACCAAGCAGCAGCAGACTGGTAGCTTTCAGTTCTAGTCCATACAGAAATAGGCCCATAGACAATACTCAAGTCTTTATCTTTACTTCCACAACTGAACCATAAAGAGGAAAAGAGGTAAAGCACATCAAGCCACATAGGTATGGACAGTAAACATCCCCTAACACCCAAAATCGTAGATTTGAGGAAATTGAAGCTCACAATAGGACTACCACATAGGATATGCCAAAAAGCCATAAGATAGGAATCCCATATCTCCTGTACCCAAGAAAAGAAGCCAAGACTAAAAGAAAAACAAAAAACCATTTTCTTTTAGAGTTGGAGACTCCAAGAGACATACAACTACCCAACCCCTTCCACCCAGGAATGTAGACAAACACATTTTTAGACCTGTACACCACGAAAAAATTGGGCCTAGTGATCAATCCGACATCCCAAGAAACCTCCAAAACTATCATACACGGCAAAGTGTATCCCTTATACACCAAACAACCCCTGTACAGTAAGAAAAATAGGTCCCATATGCTCAACCAAACCTCCTGAAAGACCTCTTTATGGCTCCAAAACAAATTCAAGTAACATCCTAACTCTACCCTGCACCCCCTTATGTCAGCATCCCAAGACCCAGACCCCAAAGTCCCAAGATCAAAAATTGAATGAATCTGCAGAACACTCTTTTAGCCCTTCCTCCCCCATATAACCCAAGTGTATCCCAAGTGTATCCCAAAGCACCCCCCAAAAAGAACCCACCCCAAATACTCTCAAAAATCTTGATATTTCCAGTTCTAGCATAGCTCTCATTGTATAATTCACTCAACAAGGGCCTATAACCCAAAAGAACCATTTCCGTATGCAAAATACAAAAGTTCAATATGGAAATCCAAACTATAAAAGGCCAAACAATCAACAACACCCCATACCAGATCAAAAACATAACCATAACAGAGGATTGGTTATTCAAAAACTCCAACCACCCCCAATCTTTAAAAATGTGATAATTATACTTCCAAAGCCCAAGAAACGAATCCAAATCTAAAAGAGAAACATAAAGCCATTTTCTTATAGATTTGGTTACACCAAAGGACCAATATGTACCCGCCCCCTTCCTCCATAATATGCACACGAAAACATAATCCACCCTGTACACCTTATAATGATGGCTCCACTTAAATATCCAGCCCTCCTTAGAAGCCTCCTTATATCTCCTAGTCAAGTTCAAGACACACCTTAACTCCTCTACCCTCCATCCCCTTATTTCTTCATCCCAGTATCCAAACCCAGTACCCCAGTATGACCAACACAAAGATATATAGTACCTACATATAAAAAAGCTAGTAAAACATAAATTTTTTGTCCCGGTCCACCCCGTAAATTCCCAATATAACCCACTGTGTTTTCCAAGCCCCTCCCCAATGACCCATACCCAAGGATTCTCATAAGCCAAAGGATGAATTCTCTCTAGCCATTCTCCACTCAGACCAAACTTCTCTGAGTAGATGCCATTAATCCACCAGTAATGTTCCCAACCATTTCTCAGATTACCCAGAATAAGCAGCCACAAACTCCAAAGAGATCGCAAAAAGTCAGTCATCATTCCCAGCAATGACAAACTCATATCCACCCATCTTTAGACCCCACATACCCGCATCCCTTCTAGTTTAAGCATTGTTCTTTATCTTCAGGCCCAATAATCTTAACTTCACAATCTCAAATATCTGCTTGGCTAACACATCCGCTGACCTCTCTTCACCAGAATGCATTATAATGTTTTGCTCCTGCCATATAAAATATATCACAGCAGCCAAGACCATTCTTTGAAAAATACTCCAAATTGAATTGCTAACCGAGATATTGCTCATTAACCCACAAAATTATCCCAACTCAACCCGTTACCCTTCAGGATATTCTTTAGATCACCAGTACCCCCGAGGTCTCCTAGAGTATTCCAAACTTCTTGAGCATATTTACAAGCTATAAATATGTGATCATAAGATTCCATCCCATTTTCAGATAGAACACAATGAGGATCCAAATTCATAGACCACATCCCAAGTCTGTCTTTAGTTCTTAGGCTATTCCTAAAGGCAAGCCAATAAAAGCATGCCTAGGGATACCTTGAGAGAACCAAACCAGTTTAGCCCATTGCACCACATTCTCCTCAAATCTAATGTCTTTCCATACATTGGCAACACTGAAGTCAGTAGGAATGCCATTTTTACATCTCCATCAAACTTTGTCCTTGGTACTATCAATAAGAGGAGGTAAATATAGTTGTAATATTTCTCCATATTTGTTTCATATTTCCATCGGCCAAGACCACAATCCATCAATGAGAACATCCCTGACTTTCATATTCAAACCCATCCTAGCAGAATAGATTTCTCTTTTGGGAATTAAGTTGCATAGAGGACCAACTAGATGCCAGTAGTCAAACAAGAGAGATGTGTCTCTACCATCCCCCAGCTTGTGTAAGACATGCTCTCTAAAACAGCTTCTAATTTGAATAGCCTTCTTCCAAAAGCAGGACGCATCATGCACTTCACCAACATCCCAAAAATTTCTGCCTTTTAACCGATACTCATGTATCCATTTCACCCATAGAGAGTCACCAGCTTCAATCACTTTCCAAATTTGTTTCGCAAGTAAAGCTTTGTTCCAGTTTCTTAAGTCCTCTACACCCAATCCACCTTGATTTCTTGGGAGGCAAACAACTTTCCATTTAACTTTTGCTTTTCCCCTAACTAGGTCCCGACCATTCCAAAGAAAACCTCTGATAATCTTTTCAATCTCCTTTATGATCGAAACAGGCAATAAGAACATAGAAGCCCAGTAGACGCTTATGGATGACAACACATAATTGATGAGTTGAAGGCGACCAGCAAAGGACATTCATTTATTTTTCCAATCCTTTATCCTAGCTCTGACTTTATCTATAAGCCCCAAACAGTCCTTATGATAAAAGCTTCGTAGAGAGAAGAGGGACCCTTAAATACTTGACTGGGAAGGCTCCCACTTTAAAAGGTAGAACTTTTAAAATTTTCCTCTATTAATACCTACAATATTCCCCAAAAAAGCCGTACTCTTCTCCATGCTAGGTAACAATCCTGAGACTCTTCAAAATTCCAGCAAACCATTCTTTAAAACCATCACCGAAGCAACGTCACCATGGCAAAACATTAATAAGTCATCCGCAAAACATAAATGGGTAAGGTTCAATTTTTCACACTTAGGATGGTACTTGAACTCATCACTCTCCTAGATACTCCTTCTAACCATCAAAGTCAGAACTTCGATAACCAAAGTAAAGAGATACGGAGATAGGGATCTCCTTGCCTGATACCTCTCATACCGGGGAAAAATCCATGATGATCCCCCTTCACCCAAATAGTGAAAGAAACCGAAGAGATACATTTCATTATCCAAGCCACCATGCCAGGATGAAAGCCAAAATTCTTCAAAATAGTTTCCAGAAATTTCCAATTCACAGTTTCATAGGCTTTCTGAATATTCACTTTGAACGCACACCTTCTAGAACCTCTTTGCCTATGATAGCCTCTCATCAACTCTTGGGCCAACAAAATATTATCACTAATCTGCCTATAAGGAATGAAGGCAGATTGGTTTGTATCAACTAGATAGCCCAACATATCTTTTAATCTTCCAACCAACACTTTACTTATACATTTATATAAGACATTGCAACATGCAATGGGACGAAAATCAGCAACATTCTTAGGAGTCTGAGACTTTGGAACAAGAGAGATCACTGTAGCATTCACTTCACCCAAGAGTTTTCCATTGAAGAAAAATTGCTGGACAGCATCACAAACTTCTTTTCCAATAACAAGCCATGCTTTTTTTGAAAAATCTAGCCGAGAAACCATCTGGCCYAGGAGCTTTAACCTCATCAATATCAAAGATGGCCTATTTTATTTCCTTATCATCAATAGGACGGACCATAAAATCAGCTTGATCCTTGGAAAGCTTTTTGAAAAATAGAGATGTGGGATCACAGATAACTTCAACATTAACACGGGCGCCAAGCATTTTCTCAAAATGTATCACAAATTGTTCAGCAACAACTGCCCGCATATATCTATTTCCCCCGAAATCCTCAATCTCATCGATTCTGTCTTTATTAGTTCTGCTTTTGACAACATTATGGAAATACGTCGTGTTAGCATCTCCTTCTTTTAACCATTGAATTTTAGCTCTTTGCCTCAGAAGACGTTCTTCATCAATTATAGCACTCTTTAAGGCCTTCAAATAAACAGTAGCTTCCATGTGAAATTACCATTTTCTGGGTCAGCATCCAAATCATTTTGAGCTCTACCCAGCTCCATTCTCAGCTTCTTAACATTTCCAAAAACATTCCCATGATCATTATTTAATTTTCTCAATCCTTTTTTGACATTCTTCAACTTTGAAATCACAGAGTACATACAACATCTCTTTACATCATTACTCCAAACCTTTTCAATCAAAGGCACAAAATCAGGAATATCCGCCAGATGATTATTAAACTTGAATGGCCTAGGCTTAAGGGATAGATGATCATCAAAAGAAATAATAGCTGGACTATGATCAGAAACACCATAAGGGAGGAAAGTTGCATGAGCAGAGGGAAAAGTAGCCATAAAGCTTAAGTTACCGAACACCCTATCCAATTTTTTAAGGAGACCCCTCTGTCCTATCTCTAACATCGGCTTCTGAATCCACGTGAACTTTATACCAGATTGATTAATGTCCTCTAACTCAGCTTCATTTACACAATCTCTAAAATCAGACATTCCTCTCGAGATCACAGACGAGCCTCTGAAACTATCATCCGGATTAAGGCCAACATTAAAGTCACCCAAGACAACCCACGGGTCATTTTTAAGAAATTTGTTATGCCTCCTGATAGAATTCCATAAATCCCTTCTTTCAGTAACATCATTTGCATCATAAACCACAGAGCAGTGGAACTTCTGGTTAGAATCCATATCAAGAAAATGACCATGAACAACTTGACTGCAGAAATCAAAAAATTCCATTTTGACCTTTCTAGGGTCTCATCCAACAATGATTCTGGTTCTTCCACAACAGACAGAGTTATTTGAAACCCAATCCTAGTTACCAAAAATACCATTGCATATCTCCTATAGTTTTCCAGAGCGGACCTTCGTTTCAACAATGGAACACATAACTAACTTATTATCAGCAATTAAATTCTTAACCTCTTTTCTTTTAGAGACCAAGTTAAGGCCTCTAATATTCCAAACAACAAATTTAACCATGGATATCACCTTTGGGTTTGACCAATCTATCTTCACCCCTCCTTTGGTCATCTTCTTCAACATGCATAAAATCTGGAGCATCATTCTTACCATGAACATTTTCAAACATCGGGTGTTTTCTAAAGTATTATGTTTGCTCCTTGGACCAGGCATTAAAAACAGCAACAGGTGGATTTTCACCACGTTCAAGAAATGGTTTTTTGATGAGGAAGCAAACAGAATACTTTAGAAAACACTCGATGTTTGAAAATGTTCATGGTAAGAATGATGCTCCAGATTTTCACCACGTTCAAGAAATGGTTTTTTGATTTTCACCACGTTCAAAATTGACAGCTTCCTCATCAAAAAACCATTTCTTGAACGTGGTGAAAATCCACCTGTTGCTGTTTTTAATGCCTGGTCCAAGGAGCAAACAAAATACTTTAGAAAACACTCGATGTTTGAAAATGTTCATGGTAAGAATGATGCTCCAGATTTTATGCATGTTGAAGAAGATGACCAAAGGAGGGGTGAAGATAGATTGGTCAAACCCAAAGGTGATATCCATGGTTAAATTTGTTGTTTGGAATATTAGAGGCCTTAACTTGGTCTCTAAAAGAAAAGAGGTTAAGAATTTAATTGCTGATAATAAGTTAGTTATGTGTTCCATTGTTGAAACGAAGGTCCGCTCTGGAAAACTATAGGAGATATGCAATGGTATTTTTGGTAACTAGGATTGGGTTTCAAATAACTCTGTCTGTTGTGGAAGAACCAGAATCATTGTTGGATGAGACCCTAGAAAGGTCAAAATGGAATTTTTTGATTTCTGCAGTCAAGTTGTTCATGGTCATTTTCTTGATATGGATTCTAACCAGAAGTTCCACTGCTCTGTGGTTTATGATGCAAATGATGTTACTGAAAGAAGGGATTTATGGAATTCTATCAGGAGGCATAACAAATTTCTTAAAAATGACCCGTGGGTTGTCTTGGGTGACTTTAATGTTGGCCTTAATCCGGATGATAGTTTCAGAGGCTCGTCTGTGATCTCGAGAGGAATGTCTGATTTTAGAGATTGTGTAAATGAAGCTGAGTTAGAGGACATTAATCAATCTGGTATAAAGTTCACGTGGATTCAGAAGCCGATGTTAGAGATAGGACAGAGGGGTCTCCTTAAAAAATTGGATAGGGTGTTCGGTAACTTAAGCTTTATGGCTACTTTTCCCTCTGCTCATGCAACTTTCCTCCCTTATGGTGTTTCTGATCATAGTCCAGCTATTATTTCTTTTGATGATCATCTATCCCTTAAGCCTAGGCCATTCAAGTTTAATAATCATCTGGCGGATATTCCTGATTTTGTGCCTTTGATTGAAAAGGTTTGGAGTAATGATGTAAAGAGATGTTGTATGTACTCTGTGATTTCAAAGTTGAAGAATGTCAAAAAAGGATTGAGAAAATTAAATAATGATCATGGGAATGTTTTTGGAAATGTTAAGAAGCTGAGAATGGAGCTGGGTAGAGCTCAAAATGATTTGGATGCTGACCCAGAAAATGGTAATTTCACATGGAAGCTACTGTTTATTTGAAGGCCTTAAAGAGTGCTATAATTGATGAAGAACGTCTTCTGAGGCAAAGAGCTAAAATTCAATGGTTAAAAGAAGGAGATGCTAACACGACGTATTTCCATAATGTTGTCAAAAGCAGAACTAATAAAGACAGAATCGATGAGATTGAGGATTTCGGGGGAAATAGATATATGCGGGCAGTTGTTGCTGAACAATTTGTGATACATTTTGAGAAAATGCTTGGCGCCCGTGTTAATGTTGAAGTTATCTGTGATCCCACATCTCTATTTTTCAAAAAGCTTTCCAAGGATCAAGCTGATTTTATGGTCCGTCCTATTGATGATAAGGAAATAAAATAGGCCATCTTTGATATTGATGAGGTTAAAGCTCCT